>NC_092872.1:34056040-34364040 GCF_028372415.1 Notamacropus eugenii | reverse complement strand
TGCCCCTTTCCAGATTTCTTTTATGTGTTATCTCTCCCATTAATGAAGGAGGAAAGGGCAAACCAGTCTAATATCATTGCCACAAGGATCTCAAAGAATCGGACATGACTGAAATGACTCATCATGAATAACAACAGCTCATTAGATTATAAGCTACTTGAAAACAAAAACTGTTACTGAGTTATCATTCTTTGCAGATGATATACTTAAAGAATTCTAAAGATTCTGGTAAAAAAAACTACTTGAAATAACAAACAACTTTGGCAAAATTGCAGGTTACAAAATAAACCCAAGCAAATAATTTGCATTTCTATATGTTGCTAACAAAGCCCAACAGCAAGAGATAGAAAGAGACATTCCATTTAAAGCTACAGTAGACAATATAAAATATCCAGGAGTCTCCCTGCTAAAATAAACCCAGGGACTATGTGAATACACAAAACACTGTTCACGTAAATAAAATCAGATCTAAGTAAGTGGAAAAACATCAGTTGTTTGTGGATAGGCAGAGCTAATAGAAAAAAATGAAATTCTACCTAAATTAATTTACTTATTCAGTGCCATACTAATCAAACTACCAGATAATTATTTTTTAGAGCTAGAAATATAATATAAAAATCATCTGGAAGATCAAAAGGTCCAGAAAATCAAGGCAATTAATGAAATGAAATGCAAGGGAAGGTGGCCTAGCCATTCCAGATAACAAATTGTATTATAAAGCAGCAATCATCAAAACCACTTGGTACTTGCAAAGAAATAGAGGGGTAAACCAGTGGAATAGGTTAGGTACTCGAGTCACAATAGTCAATGAATATAGCAATCTACTATTTGATAAATTCAAGGACCATAGTTTCTGGGATAACAACTCCCAGTTTGACAAAATCTGTTGAGAAAACTGGATAACAGTTGGTAGAAACTGGACACAGACCAATGCCAGACACCCTACACAAGAATAAAGTACAAATGAGTACATGATCTAGGTATAAAGACTGATACTATAAACAAATTAGGGGGGTAAGGAATAGTATATTTGTCAGATTTATGGAGAATGGAGAAATTTATGACCAAACAAGAGGTAAAGAACATTATGAAGTGCAAAATGAATAATTTTGATTACATTAAATTGAAATGTTTTTGTACAAACAAACCCAATGCAACCAAGATTAGGAGGGAAGCAGAAAACTGGGAAAAAATTTTTGCACCTAGTATCTGTGATAAAGGCCTCATTTCTAAAATATATAGAGAACTGAGTCAAATGTATAAGAATACAAGTCATTCTCCAATTGATTAGTGGTCAAAAGATATGAACAGGCAGTTTTCAGAGGAAGAAACTAAGGCCACCTATACTTATATGGGAAAAATGCTCTAAATCACTATTGATTAGAGATATAAATCAAAACAACTCTGAGATACCACATCACACCTATCAGATTGGCTAACATCACAAAACAGGAAGATGATAAATGTTGGAGAAGATGTGCGAGAGTTGGAACACTAATTCATTGTTGGTGGAGCTGTGAGCTGATCCACCCATTCTGGAGAGCAATTTGGAACTATGCCCAAAGGGCTACAGAAGTGTGCATACCCTTTGATCCAGCAATATTGCTTCTAGGACTGTATCCCAAAGACATCATAAAAATGGGAAAGGATCCCACATGCACAAAAATATTTATAGCAGTTGTCTCTGTGGTGGCCAAGAACTGTAAAGAGAGGGGATGCCCATCAATTGGGGAATGGCTGAACAAGTTGTGGTATATGAATGTAATGGAATACTATTGTGCTATAAGAATTGATGAACAGAGGACTTCAGAGAAGCCTGGAAGGACTTATGTGAATAGGAGCTGAGTGCAATGAGCAGAACCAGGAGAACACTATACACAGTATCATCCACAGTGCGAGAGGGATTTTTCTGATAGACTTAGCCCTTCACAACAATGCAAGGACCTTAAACATTCCCAAAGGACTCTTGAGGGAAAATGTCACCCACATCCACAGAAAGAACCATGGAACTAGAATGCAGAATGAACAAGAACACTTTCTCTTGTGTTAAGTTTAGTTTTGGTTTGTTTTTTTACTCATAGTTTTTCTCTCATTTATTTTAATTATTCTATGCAACATGACTAATGTGAAAATGTGTTTAATAAGAATGTATGTGTGGAACCCATATAAAATTGCATTCCATCTTGGAGAGGGAGGAGGGAAGGAGGAGGAGAAAAATCTAAGACTTATGGAAGTGATGGTAGAAAACTGAAAACAAATAAATTAATTCATTTTCAAAAAGAAAATAAAGACTGTCTTTCATATTTTTATCCCCAATGCTTAGTACAGTGCTTGGCACATAGTAGGCATTTAATAAATGTTTATTGAATTGAACTGAGTAGAAATATAAGTGAAAATTTATTCCAATTAACTTCAAAAATAAACAGGGAAAAGTGAACTAATACATTTTTATTGAGAATACAACAAATATTATACCAACCATAATTAAATTTTGTGCAAGAGAGATAAGAGATGCTAAAAGACAGGTGCTAGAGTGTATTTGAGAACATCTGTGAAAATATCCCAATTTCATGGGCTATAAGGGTCATCACAAGTTGCAAAGTCTCCCAATGATTGGATGTACATAGTTGCCAGGGTCTTAGAATTCACATGGGAAAAAAACAGCATTCAAATGCTTAGAGATTTTTTTCAGACTAAGTATAAATGATAGTAATATTTTCTAAGAGCTCCAGGGATATCTTTCACAAAGACATATTTTTTTTAGCATTTACTCAATAAGTATTTGTTGAAATAAAGAGGTGAATTGAAAAGATTTCTGAATCATTTCCCCAGTGCCTTAGATAAAACAATAGGTAGCATGTTAATCATATTTTCAGATGACACCATGGTATAGGTAACATGGTAGGTGATATACTAGAGAGTCAGGATTAAAATGAACCTCATGACAGCACTGAGTTAAACCAACAAGATGAAATCAAGTAAGTATAAAGTTCCGTATTTCATTTTAAAATTAACTGTAAGATAGGAGAATCAGATTTCAATAACAGAATATGCAAAAAAGATATTGGGGTCTAAGTGGACTATAAGTATCTTTGGAGCATCATGTCTAGAAAAAAAGAAATATTGACAAACTTGAATGTGTCCCAGATACTGCAAAGCTCATTTGTAAGAGGACTGATAATAAAGCAACTGGGAATATTCAGTTTAGAAAAGAGAAGCCTTATGTGGTACCTCATTGTTGGCTTCTTGCGTTGGAGGGCTATCTGTTGGGATCCAGAGGGCAGAACCACGACAAAAGAAGGCAAGTTGAAGAGAAGCAGATTTTAATCTTATACAAGGAAAGCCCATGTAACAGTTATAGCTCTACAAGTTATATATTAGGTTAAGAAATGGTGATTTCCCTATCAATAGAAACTTTCAATTAATACTGGAGGACTACCTTTCAAATCTTCTGTAGAGAAGATCCCAGACTAGATGACCTAAAATATCTTTCAAATTTTAGTTGCTTAAGAAAGAATACCCTGTAATGATGCAATGACAAAGGAAATATCTTAAAAACTTTACATTTTCTTTTGGATGCTGCTGAGGGAGAGTAGGGGCAGCACTTGACATCAAAAGTCCTATCAAGCTAACAATTACCACAGATTAGCTGTGTATTTTGTAGTGGAAAAAGCACTAGATATGGATACAGAAGATATTAAGTATGATCACAGAGAAATTACTCAACCTCTCTGAAACTTACTTTCTACATCTATAAAATAGAGGAGCTGATCTCATGATCTCTAGGCTTCCTTTACACTCCAAATCTATGATCCTACTTGGAGATCTTACATATAGGTTCTTGAAATGTTTAATTAATATTAGCTATAAACATGACTGAAGAATGGTAGGACATTATTAATACCACTAAATAAATCCTAGAATATGGTCGGTCTGTCAGCATTGAAGCCATATCTATTATAAGCCAAATTACCTTAAGAGTCTCATTTAAGAAAAAAAACATAAGCAAAAAGAAGGATAACATACTTTTCAGGATGTGGGGAATCATGGTTAGGCAGAAGTTTGTTTGAACATCTGTTTTTTTTTTCTTTTTTATGGAATATAAGATCAATATAAATCAACAGTGTTTTATGGAAACTAAAAAATCATTTGCAATTTTGAATTGCAGTCAGAGAATCATAGTTTTCAGAAATCAGATGATAGCCTCTCTGTATTATACTCAAGTTAGAGTATAATTATTACTGTGTTCAGTTCTATGTACCAGTTCTGTGTACCAGTTTAGGAAAGAGAAGCTAGAGAGTACTCCAAGGGGCACACCAGGATGCTAAAGGGCATCCTGAGTTCATTTTATATGAATCCATTAAAACAAATGGAGATGAGAAGAATTGGGATGGGGTTAATATATATGTCTCTAACTATTTTAAAGGATGTCCCATGGAATAGTCATAAAATTTTAATTTTTCTATTTGTTCTCAGATAGCAGAATAAGGAGCAATGGGTAGAATTCACAAAATGTAATTCAAACTTTATGTCAGAATGAAAACCAAACCAAGCAAACAAATACTTCCCAGCAACTAGAGCTATTTAAATTGGAATGGGCTACTTTGGAAGGTAGTGGGTTTCCCTCACATACAGACATTTGTTGGAGGTCTTCAAGTAAAGACTCGATAAATACTTATTGTTTTATATTGGAATGGGGAATTCTTTTGTGGGGTACAGAATAGCTTAGATGGCCAGTGAACTCCCTTGTACGTTTAAAAGTATGCATTACAAAGAGGGAAAACGAAACTCCCAAGGATTCCCTCAAACATTCTTGAGTTATGAATTATTGGGAACTATCTTTATCTGAAAGGAAAAAAAAAATGTGTCTTGAAGTCTTATGTAAAATTTATTCTCAAAATACAGTATGGCATGGTGGAAAATGAAAGTCGCAATCTTTTGAAACTTATTTTTGATATTTGCTTACAGCACAGCTTCAATATATAGGTAGGGAAAAGTTTTTTTTTTTCTCAAAATAAAAATAAAGCAGTACCAATAACAACAAACTTCTGTAGTAATTTGAAGTTTACATTGTACTTTCCTCAAGATAATCAGCTGAACGAGGTAGTGCAGATATTGTTATCTCCATACAGTCTTCTTCCCATTTGACCCAGAATTATATAGTATGCCTTTTATATGCATACTATATTTAAGATCCACATGCCATACTCTTTTGTGTAAAGCCAGAGTTGAAAACATTTTGCTGTTTGGGAATCTTTGGGACTTGATATACTATTGATAACATTATATTTATTGTATAAACAACTCACTTCTCTGCAGAAACCCATTTTATTCATATGTCATTCAAACTATCACAATAGGCTTCCTGAAAGAGGTGTAATATAAAGAGAATTATAAATGACAAAAGAGAACTGGCTTTACAGATAGATGTAAGAGCTGAGAAAAGAAGAATGGAACAGAAGTGGGAAAGAAAAAAATTTGCTTACAAACATCTCATCCTTGAATGGAACTATAGGAAGCATCTTCTTCCCTTGTGAATATTTTTGACACCTCTTTACAAAGTAGCAATAAAGATCTGAAACCACTGTATCCACATCTATTTCTACTTCTAGTTATACTCCACTTGCAATTCAATTTCCTGTTACTTTTTGAAAAAAATATTATTTCTATTTAACATTTTTTTATTTTTAGTTCTAAATTCCCTCCCTCCTCCCTCCCCCCCATCCTTCCCTCACTTTCTGACAAGGCAAAAGAATTGTTAGCGATTAAACATATGAAATCATGCAAGATATGTTTCCATATTTGCCATATTGCAAAAAACAAATTATATTTCAATGTTTACTCATTCATCAGTTCTCTCTCATTTCCTAAATTTCTTGCATCATTCTAATTCCTTTTCCCATTTTCTCTCTACTACTCTTATCCCTTCCTTTTACTCTTCCAGAAATTCTTGTTGGGCTTGTGTTAAATGAATATTTTTCCTTGGAGACTTAACTTGTAGTTGCTTTCACATTCTCATCTTCTTCAAAGTTTATGTCTTACTTTTCCTTGCTATCATAATAGTTCTTTATATTCAAGTTCTTTTGTTATTGCTGCTGTGGTTTGTGCATTTTTCCAAGCCTGTCTCTTGACTTTGAACTTTAATATTTAAAGTTGGACTCTGAACACCTTGGGTAATGAGGTATCATTCCATGTTTTAGACTTTTCTTCTTGCTGTTGTTTTCAGAGATAGTCCTGGGGGGCATGCAAAATTCTAGAGCTTCCAATGTGGTATGATCCTGGGAGAGATGTAGTCACCACTCTCCTTGTCTGCTCTATCATTTTTACCCAGGAAGGGCCTATGGTTCCCTGCAGTCATAAGGGGTGCTACTCTTTAATTTGGTAATGTCTCGTACTAACCACTAGCATTCCTCTCTGGCCAGGAACTGTAACCTGAAAGTGGATATGGGCAATAGAGCTTCCAATCAGTGCCAACTGAAGGATCCCCTGGAATCTCTTTTTGATCAGTTGTCCAACCCTCTTACTGTCTCTGGGCTGAGAACTCTAAAAGCTGCTGCTTCTGCCATTGTTGCAGCCACCTCCAAGACCCTCTCCACAGTCTACTCTGGACCAGCCCCCATCCAGGTGTCCCAGAAATCTCTTGTTGTCTTAGTTTGGAAAAAATGTCTTACCCTGATCTTTTGTTCTACTACTTCAAAATTTGATTTAAGGAGTTATTTTAAATGTGTTTGGAAGGGGATGGTGTGGGAGTTTGGCTAGGTTACTGCCTCTCCTCCTCTAGCTTGGCTCTGAGAAGGAAACTCTTTCTAAGAAACTAGAAATGTGCATAAATTACCTGCCACCTCAGTGATGCAATGCAAGTGAATTTTCTTAGTTTTCATATTTGGAATTTCTCCAACTCAATACTCACCTACCCTGGAGCCTTTAAAAAAGAACAGGAAATAGTGTGACAGTTTGAAAATGTAGATACAATATTCATTTTAGTGTTTTATTTAATTCATCAATTTTTATTAATGAATTAATTCATTATTCAAGAAGGAAAAATAAAGATCTGCTTTTGAGGGTATCAAGTTTTAAGTAGAACCGCCATCATTTTTTTTTAACTTTGTCACTGTTAAGGGAAAACTTGAATTCCCATATGCTTTGACAGGAATAATACTCTCTCTGGTAAATGTATGCCTAAGATGAACTTAAATTTGGCATTTAAAATGGAAGGAAATCCTGGGAAATTTGCTCTACTCAAAGGCTATCCTTTGAAGTCTCAATTTTCCAATTTATAAGATAGGGATAATGACAGCACCTATCTCCTGTGGTTGCTGTGGTAATCAAAAAGATATTATTAAAATGCTTTGGAAACATTAAGGTACCATATAAATGTTAAGATTTATGATGATAACGATGAGATAGTGATGATCATTATCATTATGTAACACATATTAGGAAGATAAAAATAATCCTATACTTATGATACCGTTGCAAACTTATTAAGGTCCACATTATGAAGAAGCAAAGGATGTAGCAATACACTAAAAGGATGGTTGAAGCATCTTTTACCTTGAGAGGTTAAGGCTCTTTTCCCCTTAGAAAATTTCTACTTTTTATTTAAGATTCAGCTAGAGATGATGACTCACAAATCTCAGATAAATGTCAACATCATTTTGCACCTCCACCCCTCAAAAAATTGTCATCTTCAGCCAAGGAAAGTAGAGCCTAAATCTCTAGAGGAACTGGGAATGGAGTTAGCAAATCAATTAAAAAAGTCTGGGGGTTTAATAAACCCCAGTATGTTATGTTCTTTTCATTAGAATAGGATATCAATTATATAGTAACTTTTCAACTAATAGAAAATGTATTAAACTTTCTTATTTTTTAAATCAAGATTCTTCTTTATTTCTATTATTTGTTGTTTGTTTGCTTGTTTCTTTGTATTTCAGAAGTAGCTTTAAACCAACACCTCTTTGTCAGTAGGTTGTGGTTACGTGGCAGTTTCATAAGTTACGTTTTTCCTTGTTTCGATGGTTTTTTATAGATGTGGGAAAGCCCTCCACCAAATGATGAAAGCAATGGCTTGACTGCTTGTTTTGTTGGTGCTGTTTGTTGGCATTTCTTTTTGTCCTCAGTGTTTTGCAAAGCAACAGGCACTGTATGACGTATTTATATAATAAATGTTTGTTATTCAATCATTTTAGTCTTGTCCAACATCTTTATGATCTCATTTGGGGTTTTCTTGGCGAAGATATTGGAGTCATTTGCCATTTCCTTCTCCAGCTCATTTTGCAGATGAGAAAAATGAGGGGAACAGGGTTAAGCAATTTGCCTAGGCTAGTAAGTATCTGAGGCCAGATTTGAACTTCCAAAAAAGAATCTTGATTTAAGGACGAACATTCTATCCAATGTACCAACTAACTGCTCAAATACGTGCTATATAAATGCTTGTTTTCTTCTATTCCTTTCTTTTCTCCTTTATGCCAAATTATCCTGGATATTTTACTTAAATATTAATAGTATTAAATTTCCAAGTTTTTTTTTTTTTTAATATTCTTATCTAGCATGTAGTAGGCAAATCCCACTAGTACTTCAGGACTGAGCTACAGGCCCACTTTTTCATTAAAATATTCTCTAACTTTCATTTCTTTTTCTACGACATTACTGCATAAATAGTGTGGGCTGCACAATGTAGCCATTAAATATACAGTACCTTGAACCATTCACCATGAGAACATTTATATATATGTATGTATATGTGTGTGTGTGTGTACAGAGATAGATTTATATATAGATATATGGAAATATATACATATATTTGTGTGTTGGTCCTACATTGCCGAAGAAGACCATGCCATCAGAGAAATGGTGACATGACTTGCCCTTGACTTTGTTTTGAGTGAGGGATGTCTGTGCAAGTCACCAGTTTCACTTCTCCTCCAGAGCCATCTGAATCCAGTGACCAGGTATTCATCAGGATGACTGCAAATGACTCAGGATGAGGAAAATGGGGTTAAGTGACTTTTCCAAGGTCACACAGCTAGTGAGTGTCAAATGTCTGAGGTGAGATTTGAACTCAGGTCCTCCTGAGTCCTGCACTGGTGCCCTACCCACTGCACCACCTAGCTGCCCCTACATATATTTGTATATATGTACAGAAATATTATATATGATATGTAAACAACAAAATAATTTCCTATGGGAAGGCAGTGCAAGAATCTGGTGGTCTTAGGAAAGGTCTTATTTAAAAGTTACTATTTGAGCAGAGCTTTAAACAAAACTCTGGGCAGCTAGGTACCATAGGGGATAGAATGCCAGGCCTAGAATCAGGAAGAATCATTCTCTTGAGTTCAAATCCAGGCTCAGATAGTTGCTAGCTATGTGGCCCTAGGCAAGTCACTTAACCCTGTTTGCTTCAATTTCCTTTTCTGTAAAATAATCTGGAGAAGAAAATGACAAACCAATCCAGTATCTTTGCCAAGGAAATCCCAAACGGGGTTACAAAGAGTCAGACACAACTAAAATGACTAAACAGCAATATAACTTCATTCTAAGAAGTGAGGTGATGAAAAGCAGGTATGCATTCCAGGTCTCAAAAAACAGGCTGTCCAATGGTGCAGGGATAGGAAGAAATGTCATGTGAAGGAAGGTATTTTCATGAAGGGGAGTAATGTATAATTTGACCAGAAAGGTAAATCAGAGCAAGGTTGTTAAGGTTATTCAACATCAGATAAATTCATTTATATTTGAACCTAATGGCACTAGAGACTCACTGGCATTTATTGACAAGGAGACTTAACATGGTCAGATCTGTACTATAGTACCATCATTTGGGCAGCTACATGGAAGATGGATTGGAGAAGGCAGAAACCTGAGAGTGGGAGATCAGTAAGAAAGTTGTTGCAACAATCTAGATAAGAAATGGAAAAAAAAAAAGAACTGGACTAGGATGGCAAGAGAGGAAGGGAAATATTGAGACATATTAGGGAGGTAGAATAATCAAGATTTGGCAGCTGATTAGATATGTAAAGTGAAAGAGAGTAAGCTGGAGATGACTTCAAGGTTGTGATCACAGATGACTCAAAGAAATAGATCTTGGTTCTATTTTAAACTTGTTATCCTAAGAATGAAAGTTCTTTGAAGAAACCAAATTTTTCACATTTTTTTTTTTTTGGTATCTGACACAATTCTCAGGATTCAATAAATATCAGCATGGATTGTATTGGTAATGAGTGGTCCAGAATACTCCTCCGATCGGTGAGTGCGTTCACATCTTATCTCAGACATTTAACTACTTTCCAGTCTCTGGGTTGTGTGCCTCAGGCAACTCGCTACAATGCTTCCACTAAATCAGGCTTGCACAAAATATTACGTGGGGGCTGCTTGCGACCCACCAATGGATTTCAGACTGCCTGCCTATGGAAAAATGTAGGGTTACTACTGGACACTCTCCTGTTTGTTCAGTGACGTGTGGCAACGAACCATTGTCAGTCTGTCTCTAGTCTAACCTATCTGTGGTCAAGTAGTGCAGGTCTGTACTAAATCATAGTTAGAGTTTTGATGGAAGAATTTCCCAAGGGAATCTTATAATCTGATGAATCAAAACTTCTTCATGTATAAATGACAATAAAAATTAATCCATGAACACATCATTTTAAATTTTGTTTTAGTCCTTCCATTCCTATGAAATAGGAAAAGAAAAGAAAAGAAGATAAAGGAAAAAAAAAAAGAATGTTTGGTTAGCCTGAGTAAGAAGTTGTACTGCATAGATACAATGACCTTCTGTTACTGTAGGTGACTTTGTTCTACTGTCACTGTTTTCTTGACTAATTAAATATTTATCTGGTGTAATAACAATAATTATAAAATGTAAGTCAGCAGCTGTTAGTGCACATATTTTTGTTGCTGACAAATTCAATTAGAGCTATGGCTAACTAAACCAATCAGCAAATAGGTAGCTCAGAAAAGGTCAACTCTGAATTATTGGTTCCCATAATCATTCCCCAAGCCATTAAGCCTATAAAATTCAATTGAAGCTAAAGCCCATAAAAGCAAATTATAGAAAAACCTGTCCAGGTAGTTTGTGAACATTTCGCACATAGCTGACTTGGGTTAGTGTTGTAGATCATAGATCTTCCCTAATTATTCCCTAACAGGCTTGCTGTTTTTAGAGTCATTTTGGGGAGTATGTGAAGGAAATTTCTTTTAGGGTGTCCAGTGAACCAAATTTAAACCTCAGCTTTGTTACTTAATAATTATCAAGTATCATTGGGAAAAATTGTAAGAATGTTTTCCCTCTCTGTTCTCAGTTTCCTCTTTTGTCAAAAGAGTGAATTGGACTAAATAACCTTGAAGGTCCCTCCTAGCCCTGAATTCTATGATCTCTTCCGCAAGAGGCTCAAATATAGTGACCAAAAACATTCCATTGTTGGCCAACCTTACAGCAAGTTTGAGATATTCAATAAAAAGCAATAGGAAAATACAGATATAGACCAGGACCCAGCTAAACTCTTCCAATAGTCCTCCAAACAATCCTAAAATAATGCCTCAACTCAAATTTTGGAGTGGCACAGACAACAAAGGATTAGAGGGAGATAATTTTCCAGTCCAAGGCAACTTAGGAGATCTGCAGGAGAGGTATGTAATATTGGAATGGGCACAGCCCTGGAAGGTGGTAGGAGCACCAGCAGTAGGCCTGGTAGGTAATCAGCACAGCAGTAGTACCATCACCTTAAAGAGCTCTCAGCCCAGAGATAGTATGGAAATCAGACAACCGGTTGGAAAAAGTTTATAGTGGATCATTTATTGGCACTGAGTGCAGCTGGTATTGATCAGTAACTCTATTGACCATAAGCAGTTCTGGGCAGGGTTCCAGGAGGAATATTTGTGATTGGTCACAAGGCAGCAAGTTCTCTATTACAATTCCTGGTGTAATAGGAGTACTAGTACTTCTGGGGAGCAGAATCCTTTTCTGGGTAAAGATTAGGATGCAGACTAGGAGAGCAATGACCACACCTCTCCCAGGATCATACAATCTTGGAAGCATGGAACACTTGCAGATCCCCAGAACCAGCTCTGAAAATAGCAGCCTAAAAAAGCCTGAAGCTTGGGACAGTGTCTCTCTACCTCTATGAGTAAAAAAAGTTCAAAGTCAAGAAATAGGCTAGGAAAATGAGCAAAGAACAACAACAAAAAAACTACTAAGGTGGCAGAGAAAATCAAGACATAAACTTAAAGGAAAACAACCATGTGAATACAGCTATAAGCAAAGCATCAAAGAAAAATTTTAATTGGACCCAAGGCCAGCAGGAACTCCTGGAAATTAAAGAAACAGATCAGAGTGGTAGAGGAAGAATTGGGAAAAGCAATGAGAGTGACACATGAAACTTGTGAAAAGAGAATTATCAGTTTGCTGCTATAAGAAATAATGAGGGGGATGGTTTGAGAAAATCATGAGACAACTTATATGAACTGATGAAATATAAAGTGAACAAAACTGGAAGATCATTGTACACAGTGATAGCAATTTGTAATGATGATCAATTGTGAAAGACAACTGCTCTGATAAATACAGTGATGCCAGGCAATTCCATATGACTCATGATTAAAAATGCTATCCACTTCTAGAGAAAGCACTGATGAAATCTGAGTGCAAGTCAAAGTATAATTTTTTATCTTATTTTTTTAATTTCAATAAGGTCAATAAACTGTTTATATTCCTATATGGGAAAATGATACACGTAACTCCTAAGATCTTTAACTTTATTAGGGCAGTGAAGAGTCTACAAAGACAGATGCCATGTAAGTTTCTGATGGGTTGCATTTCCAACTTTCAAATTTAAGGGAAATAAGACACCAATAAGTGCATATTTCTTTAGTTTAAAAGTAGTATCTCTGCATCTGAAAAAAAATGTTTTTTTGAAGTCTTAGAGAAAATAGAGGATCAACAAGGCAAGCTCCAAATGAAAAACTAGATCAGTGAGCTGACAGGATAGTGTTGCAAGAACAGGAAATTTGTACAAGATACAGAGTTGCATAGACCTTACTAGATTCTATTTCAGGCCTCACTAAGAATAAAAGGTAAAACTTTCTCACTTCACTGCCTGGAGAGATTCATCAAAGGATGGTAAAGATTCATTGCTAACAATAATGTTCACCGCCTTTGAAACAGGAAATAATTTACAACTGAACTTTGGAAGAAGGAAACATGTACTCTCTTATTTTTTGGAGAATTTATTACTGAGGAAGGGGTAATAATTTTTCCACCATTTGTTTCCTCTCCACTGCTAATATTGCTCTGACAAAGTAGATTTGCTGAAGTTTAAAAATAAATTGTGGACTTTTTTTTGTATTCTTAATAAATCACTAACATGAGTCCTGATGAAAAAGATGCATAATGATCCTTGCAAACTAGTCTTTACTTTTAACACATTTTACATATGTCAGTGCTGGCTTTCAGGTGATGGCATATTTATACATGCATGTATATATACACACAGATATATATATGTATATATATATATATATATATATACATAGACAAATATACATACACACTAAATAAATTGTCTTTGATGGTTTGTAGGGGATCTTACAGTATGTTGGAAGAGAAAAGATTCATACCAAGAAATTTACAGAACCTTGTATTATTGAAATCCCCCATCACAGAAAAGCAGAAAATTACTAGCTAAGGAAATGTTGGAACGTCCAGAGCCATAGCTAGGTAGTTTATCAGGCTTCAGATAATGGTACTAAAATTTAGCGGAGTAACTAGGTGGCATAGTAGATAGCGTGCTGGGCCTAGAATTACGAAAACTCATTTGCCTGAGATCAAATCTGGCCTCAAACACTTGCTAGCTGTGTGATCTTGGGCAAGTCATTTAACCCAATTTGCCTCAGTTTCCTCATCTGCAAAATTACCTGGAGAAGAAAATGGCAAACCACTCTAATATCTTTATCAAGAAAACCCCAAATGGGGTAAAAAAGAGAGGCACAACTAGAAAACAACAGAACAGCTAAAATTTAGAGAGGTTATTATCATTCTGTCCTTAAGCAACATATAAATAACTGAACTTGGTACTTGACAATAATAATTAGTTAAGATTAGGAAAATACCAGAAAATAAATTTTTCTCCTTTTTATAATAATAGCTAACATTTTTATAGCACTTTAAGGTTTACAAAACATTATATATTTTCTTTGAGATAGGAGACATTATATAAAAAAATAAAATAAATATAAAATGAAGGATAAAATAATATTTGTAAAGTATTTTGTAAATCTTAAAGGACATTATTGTTATTATTATGATTTTCAATGTTATAGATGAGGAAACTAAGGCAGAAGAAGTGATTTATCTAGACTCAGCTAGTATCTAAGGAAGGATGGAAACTCTTGTCTTCCTGGACACAAATCTAGCAGTCTGCTCAGCTCTTACTTCCCATATCCTATAGTCAGGGTCACATTTTAGAAGAATTTCTTTCTAAACCCAATCATACCTCAGGGATGTTCCTCCCTCCCAAGGTCACAAACACTGTCAATGCAGTAATTATAGTTCTATCCATTCCACTCTACTGGTCTCAGTTTTACCATCTTTAATATGAACGGTTCTTCTAAGGTTATCACAAGTAATCTTCTATTAAAATTAATTTATGCAAAAGGAAAATGTGATAAGGTAATAGGATCCAAGGGAACTTATGAGACAGACACAAAGAGAATCAAAGTATATGTACTTCATATTTCATTTTGAACTAAAGAATTCATTAAGTATAGATGCAGCATTTTATACATTGGGTAACAGTTAAGATTTACATTGACTAAGTTTTATTTTAGCTAAAGGAGTGAAGCAACCACCACAAATGAGAGATAGAGTGCTAAATTCTCACTTTGCAAATGATTTCTTTCATTAATTGTTTTCTACTCTCAATAATTCACTATTATAGAGCCACAAATCCATTGAATTATATGCTTATAATTATGTTTTTCTTTATCATGTTTTATGCCTCAGTATTTCTTATGACTATGAAAAAATCTAATGCTAGTTTATACAAAATCATCCTTATAGACACAGTTTTGTGTTGACATGACATGAAGTAATAATTACAGAGAGTGAAATTAGTGGAAAGAACACATGGTCTGTTATGAAAGTATTTAAATTCAGATCTAACTCTGTATGACTGTGGAAAAGTCTGTTGCCCAGTCTGACCACTTGAAAATATTAGGAGTTTTAGCTAGATATTCTCTGAGGACCTTCAAGGTTGAAATCCTATGATAGTGGCAGACTATTTTGTCTTGACCAGTATTATTTGGAATAATGTTCTTAAAATTTATAATTCACCTCTTCTTATAGCATCCTTCAAGGCAATTCCTGGGAAGAAGCTTAGGTTAGCCCTAATTCCTTTGAATCATTTGAGTTAAATAATCCTAAAAGAAGTAAAAGCATAGACGGTCCTGTAGATTATGTTGGGGATAGCCTTAGTCCCTGGTCATCTCTTTTGAAACATTTTCTGACTGAGGCACCTCCCAAGATGTTTGTGCCTTCAGATTGCTGGTCCTCATCCATGTACTAGGACTCGGCCACTGATGATGATATATAAAACGTTCAATCACAAGGGCAATGCCCTGATTGGTAGAAGCTTTATTCAAAAAATGAGGTATCAAGTTAAAGATCATTCTAGAACTAGTTAAGTTGATTTTTAAAATGTTTAACTCAAAATCTCTATAAATTGTCACAGGTTATCTTACTCCCTCATTTCTTTGGAAAAGGGTGATTTGTCTTCTTATTCAGAGGGTTCCTCAGTAATCAGTTACTTTTGCTTTTCTGTGAGGTAAATAGAATTTGGTACTTTTCCATTTCTCTGGATCTCTGAGGAAATGGGTTATAACGTTCATAGCGGTGAACAATAAAGTTCTTTTTGCTTTATTTTCAGAAATATCATCTAAACTCATATTTGTGAGTTGTCATCTTGCGCTAGATATTAACGAGAGGCTTGGGAACTCTTAAGGATCAAAGGGCCCCTCTGTTCATTTCCCTTCTCGGATTTTGCTGAATCCTTTGCTTCAGATACCTGTACTGGGAATCCTTTGATGAATTAATGTGCCAGTTCTTTACACCTCAGGTCTATCTAATCAGTCATATCCAGGTCTATTAAGAAATTAGATTTCTTGTAGAGATGGATTTTGAAGTTTTACGATTCTGAATTTTGCTGCCTAGGAACATAACTTCTGTTTAAAACATTCTAATTATGTAACTAATATCCCTTGCCATGCTGTTTCATCTAAAGCTAAAGAAACTAGGCAGTGGATAGAGAGCTGGGCCTAGAATCAGGAAGATCTGAATTCAAATTCAGCCTCAGAAACTTACTAACTACATGATCCTGAGGAAGTTACTACAGAACTCTGTTTGTCACAGTTTCCCTAAATGTAAATAATCATCTACCTCCCAGGAGTGTGCTTAAATTGTTAATATCCACTGTGACTGCACAGTGAAATACAGGGATGAGGTAACATAAAATTGGAGGGTATTGCTGGCAATATGCCTTTTCTGTCTGTTGTCCTACAAAGCAGGTGGACACTGGTCAGTGAGTAGGGAACTCTTAGGTTTGAATGCTCAAGCTGGAATGCTGTGTGGGGCTTGACAGCCCCCATCAAGGCTTGGGTGGAATCTGTGTCTGCCTTAACTAGCCCCCATTGAGGCTTGAGAGGATTTAGGGGAGTGTACAAGCTGTGCCTGTCTTGACTGACACCATTAAAAAACAGAGGTAGTCTACCCCACTTCCCACTTCATGCTGGCTCCTGTAAGAAGAGTGATTCTGGAAGAGTTGGTGTTCTCATTATCAGAAGCTCCCTTTGAGAAAACTAGACTAGAATAAAGCAAGATTATTAACTCCTCTGAAGTTATTTTCCTGTCTTTTCTGCTAGTGCCTCCACCTGTCTTACAAAATGATAACCCCAGTGACTGTTAACTCAGCAGTTCTGATCATGTCTGTCTAATATCATTATAACAGCACATCTTCATATAGGAGATTTCATGTAAAGGTGATGTTTGTATTAAATAGCACAAAGCACATACATACAAATGGGCCAACAGACTACTACTTTGGCTTCCTTGTTGAATTCCTGAAGAGACATCATTTACAAGCATTCTTTAGCTATCCAGTTACAGGAAAACAGATATGTCTGAGGCTTTATAAATGCCCACCTATATGTGTGCAATGAGGACTTTCAAGGACAAATGCAAGTCAGATCAGTCTCTCTTTCACCCCCTGACTCAAAAAATAATGCCACAAGATTCCATAGCAAATATCTAAAATGAAAGATTGGAGAAAGCGTTGTGACCCCACACCAATTATAATGTTAGAAAGTCCAAAACAGAAATAGAAAAGGTCAAAGAGATAAAAACCCGAAGATGTCCTAAGTAAAAAATGCATAAAACTGAATCATTATGCAAACAGCTCTTCCTGGTGACAAGGTGCTTTCTAATGGGGTAGTTGAAACATAACCAAAATAGGCAAAATAGGTTTTTTGGGGGGAGAAATAACATAAGAGCTTTTCTGAAATGACTCAGGGGACAAAAGCTTTATTATTTCATCTTAAAACAGGGCAAGACACCCTGTATATGCAATATTCTAGCTGTCAACATGCCGAGGATATACATAGTGCTATATATAGGACATATATTTCTGTGAATGAATTCCTTAGAGCACATCTCCAGCAGTGGAGTTGCTGAATCAAAGGATGAGTTTATTAAAATTTCTTCCATATTTTCAAATTAATTTCTATAATAGTTAGATCAATTCTCAACTCTACTAACAGTGCTTTTATGTCAAATTTATTTTCTTATAAACTACTACCAGTAGATTATAAGACTGTACAAAAATTAATGGGAAACACCCAAGCAACAACAGTATAAAAGTTGTATAAAATCGAAGACAAAATAAAATTTGAAGACCAGTGTGTATTAGGAGAGTATGATAGACTCTGTATTAATGCTGTATTTTTTCTTCAACCCTTCTAGTGAACTTTGCCTGAATCTTTTTTTTTGTCCCTTTTACAATTTACTGTATATTATGCTAATATGATTGTGATGGTGGGGAAGCTAATGAAATTGTCTTATTAATTTAAATATGTACAGGTATCCTCTGCCAGCTTCCAATCCAACATGTAAAACTTCAGAACCCAGTTTTGGTCATGAGGATTTAAGATTCATGCTATATGATGATGAAAAGACTTAAAATTAGCTCAGGAGCTGAAATATGGATGATTCAAAAGACTCTGACCTACAAATGAATGTGCATACAAATCCAGTAATCACACACTCTCTTCCCTGTTCACTTTTGAGTGAAGAAGATCCCTTTGAATTACCATCTTTGGTTTGAAGTGTGTTTGTGTGTATGTGAATTTCCTCCCACAAGGGAAATGGCAACTCAGTTTACTTTGTGTTTTTTCTTCCCTGATTTTATGTGAATGCTATTCTGGAATGGGATTACCTAGGAATCCAGCAAGTTCAGGAGAGCCATCAAGAGGTCCCATTAGCAACTGGAGTCAATAGCATAATGTGCTGAAGTAAAGATATTGGACAAGGAAGTACTAGAACATGGAGGAATAAAGACAGCATCACATAAAGTTTCAGAGATTTTGAAGGAGAGAAATATTGGCTACAGACTTTAGAAAAACACTGATCCTCAGAGCAAAGCATACATTGGGTACTTCACAAGGACCCTACAAAGAGAGAAGAGGACTTTTTGTGATCATTGTTTTGAGGTCACATGTGATCCCTATACTTGTAACTTAAGTGTGAACTCTCTAGCACCAAGGACAGTGTGAGGGAGTACTGTGCTTTCTTGTTGAGAAGATTATGTTATAGCTGTGGATCATCTCCAGTCATCCTGATGGATAGCTGGTCACTGGATTCAGATGGCTCTGGAGGAGAAGTGAGGCTGGTGACCTGCACAGCCCTCCCTCACTCAAAACAAAGTTAAGTGCAAGTCATGTCATCATTTCTCTGATGGCATGGTCTTCTTTGGCAATGAAGGACGAACACAATGTTATAGCTATTGTTCCTGCTCTACGCTCTAAGAAATTGCACTTCCCTGGAAGCCAGAAAAGTTCTACTTTTGATTGATAATCAAAAGACTCCCCAAAAGCAGTATGAGAAGCATCAACCCCTCAGGGTTACCCTAGAACCCCGAAAGGAACAGGAGTCAGTGCCCTCCTGGAACCCAACCTTCCAGTACAATGCAAGTTAGGTAAGTGGTCTCAGGGGGAGAGTAATTGCTGTATTTATATGTTTCAAATTCTTATACTCCAGCAGACTATAAGCTTCATGAAGAAAGGGACCAAATCATATTTTTGCTTTTTAAAAAATTTTCAGTGCTAAACAAACTGTGTGGTACACAGTAGGAATTTAATACATATTTGTTGAATAAATGAAAAAATAAGAAAAGGACGGTTTGCTTATGAAATATTGTATTGGCAATGTCCTTTGAATTAATTAACTTCAAATAATTTCTATCATTCTTGCTTACAAAAGAGTTATTTTCATGATGCATTTTTCAACAACTGAAACTTTGTCAATGTTTAATTTTTTCATCTTTCTTATCACATGATTTGTGTAAAGTATTTCATTTGAAAATTTTCTCACTTTAATTGTTTGAGATTTTTTTCCCATTAAGTTAATTACTAAATACATGTAAAGCATTTTTAAAATGTTAACATCTCTCCGTGTTCTGAACATACATATACAACTACTTGCAAGTTGTAATTTCTGTAACTTTAAGGAAAGGTTGTTTAACTATTTTAATGAAGTTTAATGAAAGGATGTTTAAGAATCCTTCTAAAAGAAACAATGCAAATATTTTGGTGGCATTTCAGTTAAAATAAATACTGATTTTAGTATGTTTAAAATGTGTATAAAACCACTAAAGTCTACATCAAGACTGCAGTGGAGTCATGACCTCATCTAAGTAAGCACTCCTTTGAAAGATAAATATTAGAATCCTTCTAGGTCATTTAATTCTATGTGATCTTTTTTCTGCTCTTTTAAATCCTTTGCGGGTCTCAGTCACAATCAGACATTTTTTGTGGGGTGTCAAAGTATAATGGAAAGAACATTGAACGTGGAGTTAGAAGAAACCTGGATTTGAATCCTACCTTTGACACTTGATAGCTGTTAGCACCACATATTGATAATGCATTTTGGTTTTTGTTTTAGTATAATCAAGTGCCTTTGGCTGAATAATGTGATTAAAGAAGATCTTCCCCACCCATTAATGGGCCTGGGAAGATTTATTGGAAGGGCCACACCTTTTGTTAATGAGGCACTGGTTCTCAAGGCTTGTGATGCCCCTGTGGCTCTAAAAAGTATATAAAGACTCTGAGGCGAGGTTTTTGGGACTTACTGATTGGGAGTGTTTTGTTTGGCCAGAGAGGTCTGGGCAGCTGCTAAGGAGGCTCTTGGCTTTGAAAACTCAGATGATGGTACTTGTCTCTCCGGTAACTACGTATGTATGGTCAGAGAGTTGTCTGTCTGTTGATCTGTCAGGCAGCTGGAAGCACTGTCTGTTGGTTTGTATTTCTCTGTATTTTCTCTGAAGTTCAGGGTGCTGACTTTTTCCCCTGCTCTAAGTGAATGATCCCTTGTGCTTAATTAAAGTGATTGTTGACCCTTCAAGTGGCTTTCCTTTCAGAAATGCAGATCAAAGAACCTGTGATAGCAGGCTCTCCTGTGTATGTGGAGGTCCTTGCTTTTACATACTACCACAGTATGAGCACTACTACTGCTGCCTTTTCACTATCTAGCTCGTTCGCTGGGGCAACATGCGCAATCTTTTTGACCATTAATTTCTTCCTATGGAAAATGGGGATAATAATAATGAATAATAACACAAGGGTTTGGGAGACTCAAATGAGAACAAACAGGCAAAGAAAAATGAGGCAATGAAGTGGTATATACATATATATATATATATATATATATATATATATGGGCCTGGAGTCAAGAAAACCTTAGTTCCTATTTGGACTTAGACAATTATGAGCTGTGTGAGGCTTAGCAAGTCAATTAACTGCTTGCTTCAGTTTCCTCATCTGTTAAATGCGGATAAAATAGCTCTTATTCCCAGGGTGATTGTGTTGATCTAATCAGATAATATTTATAAAGTGCTTAGTACAGCACCTGACACATAGCATATACTTAATAAATGTTTTTAAAAAATTAAAAAAGCACTATTTGAAATGTCAGTACTATCATTTTTTCTTATTGCAGTGGAGTTTCATGATACACAAAGGCTTAAAGTATCACTGGGAGAATATTGATGGTCAAAAAAAAGTCTTTTTTTGTATCTGGAGCAACTTGAGACCATTGAAATTATGACACAACTTAGCAAATGTAATCCTTGCCACTTCTATTATTCTATTTACAAACAACAATAATAATTATGTAGCACTTTAAGATTTGCAAAGTGCTTTACATGTATTTCATTTGACCTTCACAATATCCCTTTAAGGTAGATATTACTATTACCCCCATTTTGCAGAAGAAATAAAGGCAAACCTAGGAAAAGTGACTTTCCCAGGGTTACACAGCTAGTAACTGTGAGTGTGGAATAGAACTCAGGTCTATATATCCCAGCATCCTATACACTGTGCTAACTAGCTGTTGTTTATAATCCATAATATATTTACAGGTCATAGTATCATAGATTTAGTGCTGGAAAGGACCTCATCAGTTATCTATCTAGTATAACTTCTTCATTTTACAGAAGAGGAAATTGAGGTCCAAAAAAGAAACAAAAAATGATTTTCCCAAAATAACAATGATAGGAAGTATCAGAGATTAGGAATATTAACTGAAATCTTCTTACTCCACAGGCAGAGGTTTTTTGACTCTGTTACCTTCTTACAAAGGTGCCTGTCCAAGTGAACTAAATAGGTCTCCATCTATTTGTTGCGGTTTCTGTTGTTTTTACATAGATTGTTAGTGGCCATTGACTTTATAATTCAAATTGAATTGTCCATTAATCTTTATTCATTTTCATATCACTTTAATATGAGTATCAGACCCTAGCAAGTAAAAAGCCCCAAACAGTTTCATAACCCTTACAAAATTAGTCTGCTCAACTTCCATTTTATAGGAAAAATTGTTGCTGTAATCAGTCAGTAATGGAGTCTTTCTCAAATGAGAAAACAGACATAGCAAATTTCTAAGTATTTTATAAATGTGTTATTATCTATATAAATATATCACTCTCATATAATTATAGAGGCTCAGAATTGTGAAGGATCTTAGAGTTCAGCTAATCCAAACAAAAATCCCTTCTATAATCTCAACTAAAATGTGGCCATCTAGCCTTTGCTCAAGTGAGCAGGAGCCCATTGTGTCTCAAGATAGCCCATTCTATATTGTACAATTCTAAGTGTTAGAAAGTTTTACTTATATCAAGTTTTAATTTATCCATTTGCAGCTTCTGTTATAGGCTGTCCCTTTGGGTGCCAAGCAGAATGAGTCTAACATCATCTACAGCATGGTCTTTCAAGTCATTGAAAAAAACCAACGATTTCCTCCCACATGAACAAAAACCAAAAGCATACACACAAGGTCTAAGGTTGGCATGTCTCTGCATTATGCCAGCAGAGGGCAATCTCTGACTTTTCTAACAAACCTGAAAGGCTTCTAATCTGTTAATTTAGTCTAGGTAAGCTTCTAGAAAGGCTAGATCATTATTAGAATAATTAGTTTTTTTCATAACAACATTCAAACTTTATCTTCCAAGTCAAATAAGAATATTTTCAACAGTGGAAGTGACATTACCAAATCACTAAGCATTGAAATATGCATAGTAGGTTGGTTGTTGTCCTTCGTTCTCCAAGAGGACCAAAATGACATCTCCAGGATAAAGTGAAGTTTCAGTGTGTCCAACTGTGGCTAATCAGACCAATACAAGCTCAGAATGCTCTAACACAGGTTGGGCACAGATAGCCCGTGTGAATATTTGTGGTAGATACCTCAAATTTGTGCATCCTATGTTTACTTTGTGCTGTCTTAATTCTGCTTTGCTCACAGAGCACAGCACCCTTTCTGATGTGGGCACACCATGTTGAGCGGTTCTGTACCAGTGTCTCCCATGTTGCATAGTCAAATCCAAAGTTCTTGAGAGAGACCTTAAATCCAATTTATGCATGAATCAAAAATTACCTGAAACATCAATAAAATTGCCCACGTGAGGGTTGGCATTTGAGCAGAGTATTGAAGGCAGTCAGGTATTCTAAGGTTCGGAAGTGAACGTAGAGCACTTTTAGGAGGGAGAAGGGGAATGTAACTGAGCAGAGGCTTCAAAATAAGGAAATAAAATGTCTATTATGTGGCATAGCAAGTAGCTCAGTATAGCTGATAGAAATATCTACCTTTTATATGAATAATTCCCTAGTTCTTTTCTTGATGTTCCACTCTGAGGCTTTAAAAAAGATTATTATTTATATGCATGCTTAACACACGGTATATATTTTTAATCTCTGAGCAATTTCATCTGAAAATAAACACTGTCCAAAAAATATTGTTATAGTCAATGTTTAATTTACCCCAAACAAAAAAGGAATAAAAAAAATTGTCAGTATCCAAATTTTAACTAGCTAAATGGATTTTCTCGAATTTTATCACTATTCTCTCAAGTGAGGGGTAGTATCCACTTTCCCTTCTTATATTTTCCTGTGAATGAAGCTGCCATCAAAACACGATTTAAATTTCCTAGTACACTAATAGTAGTTATCCATAAACCCCCTAGCCCTTTGTTTGGATGTACTTATAATGTCCTTTCCAAGACTTTTCAGAGCTATGACTGATAATTTCTCACATGAACTGCAATGATTCTGCTCTGATCCAAAGAGGTTACCAAGTTAAACGTAGTATTTCCTCAAAACAAGAAAGTTGTGATTCTTTCATAAAGGAAGACATCAGAATCAGGGATGCTGAATTAAAAAAAAAAAAACTGACAAGAGAGCTATGAAAGTGAAACAGGACCACAAAACCTTCACCATTTCTTCTGTGACAGAGAAATAGATACAATCGATTTCAGCATCCCATTAGTCTACCAAGTGGACCAAGAAATGTGTTGTCTGCAATAAATGAAACATCCCTCTGGAGGTTTGGACCTGGCAGAATAAATATAAGGTTGGGATGGGGGCGGGAGGAGCTCCCCCTCTCAATTTGATTCACTTTTATCACTGACAGGAACATAGTTTTTGGTTCCTGAAAATCTCCAGCTTGGAAATGATTATTTCCATAACGTCTTCCAGAATAAAATTTAATGTGAATCATTCTTCTTAATTTTACACACTTCCTAAGGCCAAAGAAGGCTTCCTTCTGTCATAACAAGAATGAGAATGGAGAATATATTGTATCCCTAAAATTGTGATGTTTAATTGTTTTTTTTCTTTGAGAGCAAAATGTGGAAATCATCAGTTATCTCAAATGAAATATTAAATGAATAGTTGGAAGATTAAAAATATGGAAGTTCTTGATGAATATGGTACATATAATATGAACATAGGAACATGACAAAAATCAAAACTGTCATCTATTTTTTTCTGCCCAGAATGTGCCTCTGGGCCAGGGTATTAGCTCTTGGATACAGACCTTGAGAGAGCCCACTGTCATATAGGGCATTATATTTTCCTTTTCATCAGTAAGCTGATATTTTAAAAGGTGTTTTGACCCTTTCACATCCTTAACGTACTAGGAGATATACTGGAGCAAAAATTTACTGATTCAATCTAGTTGTCTTGAATTATAGTGTAATGGCAAGAACTTTAAATTTGGAGTGCGATGACCTGTCTTCAACTTCTGATTCTGTTACTTTCTACCTGTATGACTTGGAAATATTATTTTTTCTGGGTCTGAATTTCGTCATCTGTAAAATGAAGATTGTGCTAGGTATGTCTAAAATTCCTTGGAGCTCTGGAGTCTGTGGATCTCTAAAGTTAATGCAACAGGCAAAGACGTTTAATCTATCCTCTCATAGAATTGTAGATGCCCTAAGGCAAAGGATAAGTGTTTTCTGTCTGAGACTTTCAATACATGTACAAGTAATAGTCCTAACATACAAATAAATGGCAGATATCTAATATTTGGAACAAATATGGAAATAAGATCTATTGAAAGATATTCTTGGTGATACTATGATATCTGGGGTGATAATAAATTCAGGCAGCTTCCTGTTTTGGCCACACTCCCTCTCTTGGTACATTTTTATCAAATAAGAAAAAAAAAATCTCATACTGGAAACCCTTGGGAATGAAACATAGGAATGGAAATGAAGACTTGGATAATAACTATTTCTATGCAAAATTAAGCTTATCACTCTAAAGGATATTTGGATGCAGAACTCACACATATTGAGTTGCAGGTAGAAGTACAGAAAGATAGATGAACCATAGAGTGATAAGATTTTGGAAGTAAATTATTATTTTACAGATGATAACATGTTAGAGAGGTTAAAACTTGTCCAAGGTCAGTCATATAAGCCATGTGGTGGACTTAGGACTAAACCAGTATTTTCTGACAGTGTTCCCTCCAAAACAAAGGGCAATAAAATGACAAAGACCAATGAAGTGTAAATGACTGCTAAAGTAATTTATTTTTCTTTCATCTACCTTTTGTTTGTAGGTGAGTGCAAAAAATTTTCCCCTTAGTTTATTATGAAAATAGTTTCCCAAAATCTTCGTAAAGATTTGTAATTAAAAAGAGTTAATAAACGAAAATTACAGTAAGACTTTTGGTAAATCCTGCATATATATATGCTTCTCTATCTCTATATTTATACTATCTGAATCGATTTCCATATAAATCTCTCTTTCCATCTATCAGAAGAGAAACATATAACAGAGTTCATTGACATTTCATCTTTCACACAGCCTCAGTGAATATGTAGCATCATAGGATCATAGGTCTTGAATGAAAAGAAATGTGGGAAGCCATTTAATTCTTAGTAAAACTGAGTGCTTGTGACTTGTCTAAAATCACATAAGTGGAAAAGTAGAGCTTCAAATCCAGATCCTCTGTAAATGCTTAATTTTATACTTTCCTAGAAAGTGTATTAACATACCATGAAAATATTAAGTTCTGTTTTCCTCAACTTAGTCTCTAATAGAAAATTTGAGAAACATCAGTGGTGGCTTAGAGATTTCCTAGTGGTGGGTTACTCAGGTTCAGTATATGGTGCTGCTATCAGCTGATAATTAACTCTATGGTGCCAAGCTCTTTCATTATCCTGCCTATTGAATTTACTCTGCTGATCCATCCCTGGCTGTTATATTGAGAATCATAGAATGTTTGAGCTGGAAAGTTCCTAGTCTAACCTCTTCATTTTCAAGATGAGCACACTGGGGAGTACAAAATTGGAATTATCTAAGGCCAATTAACTAGTTTCTGTCAGAATTGCAACCCAGAAATCTCAATTTCCTATTCAATGTCATTTCTATTTCATTGGTTCCCAATAGATTTTTCCCCTACAAACCTCTTTCAACAACAAGTAGCAACAGCAACAGCAACAACCACAAAGTGTTGTGAACCATAAGGGTAATATAATAATTAGGCATTATAATATTATAATTATATAATTAAATTATTTAATTATGTGATTATATATAATTATATATATAAATTAAATAAATTATAATTAAATATATAAAATTATGATTGTATAATTAAAATTATTAAAAAAGAATAATAATGCTATTCATACTATCCTGCAGTTGCTTACTACTTATAGTGCCATTAAAGAGTTTTTAGCACAAATCCATTGGGTTATCATTGGGAAGGTTCATGAACCATCAAATGGGAATACTGCATCACAACTTAACGGCAAGTAGGAAGCAATAAGATGTTGTTGTCAATGGAGGTATGTTGCCTTTAAATAACATGATGACAACTGGGTCCTCTTCAGACCTTCAGATTTATAGCCAAAAATGCTTTGATATTTCTTTATAAAAAATGCCTAGATATTATTGCAGGTTTTAAAATGCAAAATTAATTAACAATGCAAATTTTCAAAACAATCATAAATAAAACTTTTATTTGAATTTGAAAATTTCTACCTTTTATGCATGACTGTTTTCCCCCTTTGTGTGATACAGACCTCTAAGGTATGGCCCTTACCTATTACTATACATTTTCTATTCTTTCAATACATGTCATTCAGCATCAGAATGACCTCGCTTCTTATTCTATCTCAGGAACAAGAGAGAAAATGTAAGCATAAGTGATCATCTATTATCCTCATTAATTAAGTATAGTTTAAGGGGATCATCTATAATTCCTGAAAAACTTAAATAGGTTACTTAATCAAAGAACTCAAATATTTATCTGGAAAAACATTTAGGCAAAAGCAGTAGTAGAACATTGTTTTCTTTTAAGCTACAGAATTGTATTTACCATAACGAAGAACAAATTTTTGTTTAGTAGAAGCATATTTCCCTTTATGATTACCATATTCATTCATATATGTGAAAACATAGCTTGTGACTAAGACAAATTATTAATTCTTTTATAATTCAAAAGACTAGGCACTCAAAGGTTTTCATGAACTGTTCCATCTATATTATTTAGAAAGATACAGAACATATGTGTATAAGCCATAGGGGCACTGGAGGCTAGTGGGAAGTACATATATACATACATATGTATATACACACATTATACATACACATACACATATATATGTATATATATAATTTCCCTTATTTTAAAAGCATAACTGAAAGAGCCCATCTATCTTTCAATCTTCTTTTCCATTTGGGAAGAACTACATTGTCTGTCTCATAAATATATAAATTACAAAGATATTGATAATTCATAAAAAGAGAAATGAATAAACAATAGGGCCTACTAAGTGCCAAGTATTTTGCTAAGCACTTTTTACTACTACTACTACTACTACTACTACTACTACTACTACTACTACTACTACTGCTACTACTACTACTACTACTACTACTACAACTTGTACTGCCTAACATATCATGTTTACTATGTGCTAGGCATTGTGCTAACTATTTTACAATTATTATTTCATTTGATTCTTACAACAATCTGGGAGGTTGAGGCAACTGAGACACACAATGGCTTCCTAGGATTACACAGCTAATAAGTTTCTAAAACTAGATTTGATCTCAGGACTTGCTAACTCCAGCCCCAGTACACTATCCATTCTTCCATCAGCTGCCTCAGTAAAGAAATCACAGACTTTCTTGTTCCAGGTACTTATTTTTGCTAAATACAAATATTAATGACAACATCTACTGCCAGTGTTCTTAATAAAAATAACACTATGCATTTCCACAAAGTACCTTGCCACCAAAACATTTATTTGATAAATGTTAATCTCTGCAAACCTATACAATCATTTCCTGCTGCCTACAGATACACCCAGATCACCCTTTTCTTAAAAAAAAAATTAAAAAAAGAAAATGCTTCACATGCCATCCTTTCTATCATCATATAACCCTCCTCTCTTTCACAATGAATTCTTTAGAAAACTCTTAGAAAACAAAATTACTTTCATCATCTACCACTCTCTGCTCAATGTCTTACAATTTGGATTACTTCCTATCCTAGTGGTACACTGAAACACCTCTCTCCAAGGTCACTAGTGATCTCTTATTTCCATATCCAATGGTCTTCTCTCAGTCATCTTCATTTTATTCTATACGGTATTTAACACATTTGATAAGCCATCTCAACACACACACACATACATGCACACACACACACACACACACATGCACACACAGATACACACATATTCCCCTTCCTTCCATTCCCCTCCTGTCCTCTCCTTTTCTCTCTCTGGCTTCATCGGTCTTTTGGGCTTCAATTATCATCTCTAAGAAGATGACTTTCCTGACCTATACATCCTGTTATAGTCAACTGTCCTGATCTCCAGGATCACATTATCAAATGCCTTTTTAAATTAAACATCACTAATTGTATATTGTAAAAATATTTCAAACTATGCATGTTCAAAATGCAACTAATTTTCTTCCATACCAACCTCAACTCCTCCACCAAACACTGAGTACAGTCAAGCAAAATACATCAATGCAATATACCAAAAAATCTCATTTTTATGTCAGATGATTTATTATAAATTTTATTTATTTTTTTTGCACTAAAATTGCTCAGTTGCTCATATAATATGACCACCTATTTGAACCTTAAAAAAATCAGAAGTATGAGAATTTATTAGGACATGAGACTCATATTAGTCAGGAAGCATCAATTGATGACTTACATTAAGACATTTTTGCTTGTGTTTCCTTCTACAATCAAAATGCCCAATCATTTTCAGCGAAAATACTTATTATGGCTATCTAGTAAAAATAATTTTGAAAAAATAATTATGGAAGGAAAACTTGGATACAACAGTTTGATTTGATTTTGTCTACCATCAGACATAGCTTTCATTCAATAAAGGTATTTCAATAACATTACTGTGCCAGAAAAAAATGAAAATAATACTATTTTTGGCTTTTAATCATTCAATACAGCCTTTAATTAACTAAGAGATTTTATAGAATCACGTTAATGCTCCTTGCAACTGTGCCTATATGGAGTTACTAAGAGATCACAAAAGGATATTAAATCAAAGTCAAACAAGAACACAGAACAAACCAGGACTTACCACTTTACAACTCTAAACTCAAAAGGAAATCAATGACTGGAGGATTAGAAGTATCAAACTCCTCAAGATTTCCCTGAAAGACAAAATTAAACACCATGCCTTAATTCGTATTTCTTGCATTTGTTATGAGGGAAAGATTTATACAAGGGCAACTTCAAGTCAGACTATCAGGCAAAAAGACGAGCACTTAAAGTAGCACCTGGTAGTTGAATGCCATCTACAAACTGAGGCCAAGGAATAGCAGCACAGTAAAGTAAAATTTATATTCCTGCAATGATGTAAAATGGTATAGTTCATAAAACTGAAAATAAAGGTCACATGTTGAATTATATGATTCCTTTGGCATTCTCTGATGGAAATGTTCATGTTCCAGTACATCAATTATGTAATTAGCCATAATGCTTATTTTACCCTCTTATAGGACAATCTACTTCACTCAAAGTAATTTTGCTTCAATGCGCTGGATCCAAAAATAAATCTAATTTTACTTCTTTAATGTTGGTGTTTGAAGTAATTAACAGCACAAAGTTATTGCTAATGACATACTGCTAATTAGCCAAATAAATTATCTTATGGTTTTGAAAATTATAGATCTATCAAACTAGGCTTTCTTCATGGTCTTGTAACCAGTCATATACATTGTGCTGTGGTTCACTTACCCATGCACAAATTAGTCTCAGTGCATTAAACTGAGTAGATGTGAGACCAAGCCTGTTATATAGAGGACTGAAACCTTTTAATCTATCTAGACACGATCACAAAAAAGTGAATTCAGTGTCTTAACATGGCCTTAGTAATAAGTTCTTCCTAACACAGAATTCATTTATAACAAGTAACAATAATAAAGAATAGAAATAATAAAAAAAACTTAAATACATAAATTAGGCATCATCAATTTAAATTGATTAATGGACAGGAGTTGAACTAATATATGCCTAAAATCTATTAGTTTCTTTCATGTACGAAATCGAAAGTTCCTTAAGAAAGTAATGAACAAACGATTTAAGTTGACAAAGATTATTTAAGTGCTAATGATGTAAAGGCTCTCAAGATAAAAAGCTAAACACAAAAACAAACAAAAATATCTCTCTTCAAGGAGCTTACTTTTTATTTAAGGCCATAGCACATAAATAAGCAAGGGTCATTAATACGAGGTAAACTGAAAGGAGAGAGCACTAACAACTTGAAGATCAGAGATTTCCAAAAGGTGGACACACCTGACTTGAGCTGGGAAGGATGGCAAAAGATTCTAATGAGCGAGTGTGAGAAGGGAATGAATTACATGCATATGGGACAGCTTCAGAAAGTGCATTGGGGCAAGAAATGGAAAACAACAGGGTGATCTTCAAGACACCTTTTCCAGAACTTTCCCATTACCATTCCTTGGCTCATAGGATAGCTACATCATGTTCTTTTTTTTTTTCCTTCTCTATTTTCCACTTATGTTTTCAAATGTATTTTTCTTTTACATTTATTTTTCTATCCAAATAGTGGTTACTTTTCAAGTCCTGGTTATATTGCGACTCTTTGATATAGCACTTTTGTCATAGAGTTGTTTCTCATTATGTTGCCCTTTTCTGAATACTCAAAATATGTGCTACAGAATTTTTATGTTCTATTACATGCAGTCTGGTCTCCCCAGCTGGATTCTACACACTCTTAGGGTAGAAGACATTGCTGTACATTCTATATACCACTATTCCTGGAACAAGGCTGAGACTTTAGAGAATAGTTGATAATTAGAGTATCTTAGCTTTCCTGGTCTTTCCCAAAAAGATTATCAATCAGAATCTATCTCAGCATTAGTCAGTGAAGCAAGACACTTTTGATTTGAAGGAGAGAACATTAATTACTGTGATTGGTGTGATGAATGATGGTCATGTTCCACCAAGTCCTCATGACACCGATATCACTATTTACTGTCAATGTGAACATGAGATGCCCAAATCAATGAAGCCACTGAAGTGTATCCAGTTCCTATAAAATTTTTAAAATGCTTCCTTGGGAATATTTAGTTATGATATTTCATTATGTAATAAAAGAACTTTCCTTTTCTCCCTTCATCCCTTTTGTCCTTCCTCTCTTCCTCCCTCCCTCCCTCCTTCCTTTCCTTCCTTCCTTCCTTCCTTCCTTCCTTCCTTCCTTCCTTCCTTCCTTCCTTCCTTCCTTCCTTCCTTCCTTCCTTCCTTCCTTCCTTCTTTCTGTCTTTCTGGTGAGTGGTAGTGTGTGGAAGAGAGAAAAAAATAAATTGCTTGATAATTTTATTCTTTTTAAAATGGAATAAGATCAGATTAACTTCAAATAATTGTTCTGATGGGATTTTATTTAGCATGAAATTTCAAAATTCGAAATAATTTTCTTAGACTTTTTATAGACTGTTTCTTTAGCTAGCAAGCTCCTTTTCCTTAAATATACACCCACAGAAATGTGCATATGTGTATACACACACACACATATATAGACACACACATTGTTTCATTGATTTATCGCTCTCAACCCCCATGGAGCCAGTCTTTGATTTTTAATTCATTCCATTTTATTGTCTATTAAGATTTGATTTCATTGCCTTCAACATTTTTGTATGATCTTTAATACTTTTACATGACCATTGGAGAATATAATATATCCAACCATGAACTGGCTGATATTTGCAATCTACAAAGCTCACATTTCATGAAATCTTATCTCTTTTCTGAACTTCTCCATATTCTATGCAATAAAAAAAAAATAAAGGATATGGCTGTCAGTGATGATTAATTCTATTTATTGAAGCAATCCCTAGATAGACTATTTTCTCTACAAGGTATTTTTTTTCTTGTCTTTTATTTAGTATGAATATAGGAAGGACTCATACCTTTCAACTTTGACTCAACCTGACTTCCACTCCCCCTATTCATTACCCCTGCTAACACATAGAAACACACATATACACACACATGAAGAATGAAGAAGTCTAGCCTTTTGGGAACTAGAATTCAGTTTAAAGTCCTTGATATATAGTAAGTAAAGTTTTCATAATACATGCAAATGGGAACTTAGAAGTCAATTCCCTAATCATGTAAGTATCTATCCTAAGAGTGCAGAACACTGAAGCTATTAAAAAAAAAAGCCTGACCCAGAGTCTCCGGAAATTAATTCTTAGAAAGTTTAAGTCAAATACAAAATAAAAAATATGATTGGAATTATTAAAACACATACACAGGAAACAATTGAGAGTTCACAAATCATACTTTCTTCACATGAGATTTCTTTACTGTTCCTTAATAAAAGAAGTTCACTGAATGGGTATTAACTAGTCACTTGGGGATGTCTTGACAGGTTTCCAATAGCCTACAGTGCTTAGGCTTTGTCTTCTACCATAATAACTGACATCCACTAATGAGAGAGACATATAATTTAGTGTTCTTTTTTCTTTTATGGGCTATCAGAAGGTATAAAATATAATCGTGCCAAGCAATTGTCCCCAGGTCAAACTCATGTAAACCTGGTAGCTAAATTCTTTTTCATACTCTAATTCCCATTACTCTAATTTCCATTAATTTCTTCTTACTCTGATTTCATCTGGAGGAAACTAAATTTTTATAACTGAATTTGTTAAGAATAGCTATTGCTGTTGTTGTTTAGTCATTTTTCAGTTGTACCTGATTCTCTATGACCCCATTTAGGGTTTTCTTGGCAAAGATGCTGGAATGATTTGCCATTTCCTTCTCCAGCTCTTTTTGCAGACAAGGAAAATGAGGCAAACCAGGTTAAAGTGACTTGGCCAGAGTCACACAGGTAATAGGTATCTGAGGTCACATTTGAAGTCAGGGTGATGAGTCTTCCTGACTCCAGGATAGATGCCCTCTATCCACTGCATCAGCTAGCTGTGCTGAATAATAGCTATAATTTATGCAGCACTTTAAAGTCTACAAAACATTTTACAGACATTGTCTCAGTTTATCCTCACAACACCCAAAGGAGGGGAAGAGAATTATCATTCTCATTTTGCTCATGGAGAAACTAAAATGTAGAGTTTCGTTGACTTGTACAGTCACACAGGTATTAAAGAAATAAGTCCAGATCGAAACTCAGGTCTTCATTTGGATATGCCATATCATCTAACTCTTTGTTCCTGAGCTTTCAAGAAAACAGGGGTACAAGGGAATACTGGGGGAAATGAATGTTTCATCTGATCTATAAAGATCAAAGAATAATATAAATTCCTGAAATGCAACACTCAGAACAGAAGACAGTATTTTGAATATTGTCTAATGAAAGAGAAATACAATGCTACCATCATCTCTAAGCCCTGGAAGCAATATTTATTATAAAGCAGAGAAAGATCAAAACTATTTCCTTGGCTACATAGTATACTGTTGACTCATACTGGGATTAAAGGTCTCTAAATACTACAAATATTTGTCCTAAATAACTATTGTCAACCTTCAGATGAACATGCATTACCCATATTCTGTTAAGGTTGATTTTTTAAACCCAAGTATAAGAATTGTTATTTATCCATATAAAATTCACCTGATTAGATCTGACCCAATATGTTTGCCTTTTAAGAACTTTTAAAATGCTCACCCTCTTTCCCAGCTCATCTTAGCTTTTTGTTATATTCAAATCTGATGGGCATGCGAGCTATCCTTTGTGTAGGACTTTGATAAAAATGTTAAGTAATAGAGGATCAATGACAGATTCCTGATATGCCCTATTACAAACATCCTTCCAAAGGCTTCTAGACTAACATCTACCTCAGTCTCAAAATTCCTTCTGCAATATCCATGATTAATGATTATTTGACTTTGCTTGAATCTCCCCTCCCCCTAATTTCTCTTCCTTTATTTTTTGTTATTTTTAATATAATTATAAAATTTAACCATGCATAACACCCATGTCCAATTATTCATGACTCCATGGACATTGTTATGGTGTTTTCATTCTGGAGTGGTTTGCCATTTCCCTCTTCAGTGGATTAAGGCATACAGAAAAGACTTTCTTATTTTATTTTGGGTGAGGTCTCCTTCCAGGGGTCATATAAATCTGGAGACAATTGATGGAGTGAATTCCAGAAAATATTTTGTTCTTGGATTATAGAAAGAATAAATTTATTCTTGGATTATAGAAGTTGCCAAATTAAGATGGAATACTTTAAGATGACCTTATACCATGCCATGTGCTTCCTTGGGCGAGATACAGAGATCACACAAGTGTTTTAGTGACCTAGGACTCACCTAATCCTCACCTAATTTCAATCCCATTGAAAACCTTTATGTTATGATCAGGGTTAAACATTACTATTACATTACATACACTGAAAAACTGAACTGTCTTGCAACGGTACACTTAAACATCAATGAGATGAGTGTGTGACCATAATGAAGAATTAAAGAATACATACTGAATTCTCATGAACTAAATAGTAAATCATGTAAAACAATATATTCATACATATATGCATATACATATATGTGCACACAAATATACATGCTCATATGCACATACATATATACATAAACATAAACACAATGTGCATATACCTATATATGCATATGTGTGTATCTATAGCTATATATATATAGGGCAGCTAAGTGGATAGAGCCCTGGACCTGAAGTCAGGAAGACTCATTTTCTTGAGCTCAATTCTGGTCTCAGATATTAGTTGTGTGACTCTGAGCAAGTCACTTACCCCTGTTTGCCTCAGTTTCATCATCTGTAAAATGAGCTGGAGAAGGCAGTGGTGAACCACTTCAATATCTTTCCCAGGAAAATCCCAAATGGGGTCACAAAGAGTCAGAAAAATTAAAAATGGCTGAACAACAAATATGTTTTTAAAATATGTAAATAAAATTTTAAGACTTTATTGTATATCGATAAATTTAAACATTTTACTTTGTCCTAGCTAATTTCATACATCTCTGTAAAGAGCAAACAACAGAGTAACTTTTTTGCAAGTCTGAGATGTAAAATGTGGCACTTAAATTTATTGATCTAAATTTCATGACCTATAATCTATATTTCTGTGAAATGGAGAAGTTCTTCCTTTGTAACTTAGCATTGTAGACACAGGGCATCAGATATGAAAAAAGACTAAAATAATAGTCTTACAGCATCAAAAGTGGCCAAGCTCTAGTATTCCATTATCTAGTATTGCATCATCATTTTCATCATTATTTTATTTTTGATTTGACTAGTCATTCCATTTATATAGGGGCTTTCAATGAGGAACTTCTCCTCATGTAGTTTGATACATTCTCTAAAATTCCTAACCTCATAATGGTGCCTTGAGATCTGGGAGGTTCCAGAGTCACAACAATCATTAGGTGTTAGAAGCACAATGAATCTCTATCTTCTTAGTTCCAAGGCCTGCTCTCTGCCCACAACATCATGCTACCTTTCTATTTTAATTGCTATATTTAAAAAGTACTTATTAACTTAAATCCATAATGAATGGGATTCTAAAATACCATTTCGATGATAAGAGGAGGTGACACACCAGAATGGGTCAATCAAGAAAGCTTTGACATACATGAGGCCAAAAGAACCAGAAGACTTTCCCTTTTCAGTGTAGAGGAAGTACCAAAGATAAGGGTGTCAGTTATCACTGAAATCCATCCAGATTGAAATACACGAGGAAAAGTTGGCTGCCCCATGGAGTGTTTATGCAGGCCTTCAATTTCTGTCATGTTGTTTCACTTGAAGGTGAATGAAATAGAGGATTATCTTGTCAGAGAACAAGACTGTAGGAGCACAGGAAGACAAACTGCTCCATTAAACTCACCTGAGATGTTTTGTTACTTTGCAGGCAAAGGCTGGATGCTCATGAATAGAAATGCTTCCTATTAAGATACAAGTTAGAATGGATGCTTTTTTTCCCCCTGAATTCCCCTCTCACTCGGAGATTCAGTGATTTCAGAGAAAATAAGTCATAGGAAGCAGTAGAGTAAAAAAAGAAAAAAAAAACAACAAGTTTCTAAGTTTTCCCCTAACACCCATGTCAGGTATTTATTGAGTGATGGGCACCATATTTATATTAATATTTTACATTGCTCTGTAAAGTATTCATGAGAAAAATACACAAGTAAATGAATTAAAACTCAATTCAATATGTCTATGACTAGCAACAGTGGTCTCTTTTTTCTTTGTTTACTTAGATTGAGAAAGCCAGTATCTTTGTTTGCTTTTTGTTAACAGGCAGGGAGAATACATTTCTTTTATACAATTGTAGGACTGAATACTTTTATGCTTCACCAATGACCATTTCGGAATCTTCTTGTCTTCGAAATCTAAAATAAGCATCCTAGAATGCCATTCAGCATTGGCAACTGGTATCACGCCCACTCTTATTCACCCAGAATATATTCCATACATAAACAGCATTAGGCATTTCAGAAACAGAGGCCTATTTAATAATGTCCCTTACAAGACCCAGGGCTTATTAGAGCTGACAGTGTGCATATATTAATGACATCCTCTCTTTCCAGGGTCTATTTGCATCACTTCCTTTCTGACATCCAAGACACCCAAATGGTAGCCTGTTGACAATGAGATCCTTGCCAAAGTGCTGCCTATCTTGCTTAATTCACAGATCTTTCTGACTGATAATATTAGATAAACAGGGACAAGCCCATTTTCTTATTGAGCACTAGTCTTTTATCAGCATTTAACCATCACTGAGGAGATGATAGTCTACCATGAAATATGAGCTAGCCATTTAGATGTCAAATAGCAGCCTGGGATGTGTCCATATTTACTTAAGGGATTTGTAGAGGATATTCTAAACTGCATTAATATTATATTAAATATAGATATCATATTTTCATTTTATATTTAATAAGAGAATGAATCATGACCTACATGTCATGGGGACTCACTACTAATTTACCCCCACAGGGAACCACATGCCTCTTCGTTTTTTTTTAATAAAAGATTATTGTTATAGGGTATTCAAGGTATTATTATATATCATATTGTAAAACTTTAAAGGCTGAATCCTAGAAGACAACTAGCCTGAGGGGGAAAAACATGAAGAACCATAATACAATTAAAATAATACTGCATTTATAGTCAAAGTATTTAGGTCCAAATCTTTACTTTCTCCACATTTTGAAAAGCTAACATCAATACATAAGTTATTAAAGAATGGGATTGATGTTCGCAAGAAAAAAATGTGAATTGTCTATGACCAAGTAAAGAAAATATTACAAATTATAAAGAATAAGGGAAATTAATTTTAATAAATTTACTTTATACCCTACAAATTGGCAAAATGCCTCCTTTCCCCCTAAAATGGGAAGACTCAATCTCAGAAGGGTCAATGTAGCTATTGGAAGACAGGTGTATTTTGAGTAGAGCTTTGAATCGGTCTAGCTTTTTTTATAAATTGGTTTGGAATCCTGTAATAAAAGTAACTAAAGTGTCCATACCCTTTGATACAGTGATTATAGAGAGGAGCTTAAAAACAAGAGAAAGAAAAATAAAAGGCCAATGCTACCCAAATATTCATATCAGCACACTTTGTGAAAGCAAAGAACTAGGAACTAAGTGAGTTCTTAGTGGGAAATAGCTAAAAAGACTATGTCATATGAACGTATTGTAATATCATGCTTTAAGAAATGGAAAATAAGACATCAGGAAAATATGGGAAGTATATTAATTCATGTGCAGTAACACAAGCAAAACCCAGAGAATAACCAAATTAGGAGATTGTTATTCAGTCATACTGAGTCATGCCCAATCCTTTCTTGGCAAAGATACTCAAGTGGTTTGTCATTTCCTTCTCCAGCTCATTTTACAGATGAGGAACTAAGGCAAATAGGGTTAAGTAATCTGCCCAGGGTCACACAGCTAATAAGTATCTAAGGCAGATTTGAACTCAGGGAGATAATAAGTCTTCCTTATTTTATGCCCAGTCCTCTGTCCCCTGCACCAACTACCTGCTTCTTAGATTACTAAAAGGAAATAAAAGAGAGTAACTGAAAAGCTAATGAAAGACCCAGAGAATGAATAATGAAACATTCCTCCCTCCTTCTGACAAAGAGGTGGGGGTACTACTAACCCTGCATTTTGTATGCAGTTATCCCTTCCATGTCATGACTTTCTGCATCTTGGTTTTGATATGTTATGGGCTAATAAAAAAAAATTAAATGGAAATTTGGGGGGATTTTTGCTGAAGATGCAAATGTCACATGAAGAGCGGCAGACAACACAGAGACTATGAACAAATACTTAACCCAAATTTTACAGTAAGTTACTATACACAATGTACAAGAAAAAGGGGAAAAAATAGACTTCTCTGGTATCAGGGGAGGGCAAAAAAATTTATGCGGATTTTCCAGATCACAGGCTGTGCCCCTCATCCTCAACTCCCATGATGTGGAAGGGATAATTCTTCATTATTATATTCGGCAACTGTACAGAATATGTTTTATCAATTGTCAATATTGGTTAGAGCGGCTAAGTGAGGGAATTGATAAAATGCCAGTCCTAGAATCAGGAAGACTCATCTTCATGAGTTCAAATCTGACCTTAGACACTTACTAGTTGTGCAATCCACTTAGCCCTATTTCCTCAGTTTCCTGATCTGTAAAATGAACTCGTGAAGGAAATGGGAAACCATTCCAGAATCTTTGCCAAGAAAACCCCAAACAGGATCACAAAGAATCAGGCATAACTGAAAACAACTGAGCAATGACAACCACATTCATCAAATAAAGGGGAAAGGAAGGTTCTCATGCTCCTCTCTCTTCCCCAAATATAAAAACAAAATATAATAAAAAACATTTTCAGATGTGATCTATTGGAATCTGCCCTTTATCTTTGCCACATTCTACCATGTACCATATTTATTTGTCTTCATGTGTTCTGTAAACCAGTAGTTTGTGACTCCTTTAGGTAAAGGGCAGCTTTTATTCATCTTTATAAACTATGCTTGGTGGAGTAACTTGCACCTAGTAGGAACTTACTAAATAATTGCTTACATAATTAAAATAATCAGTTTCCCTACCTTCTGTTACCTATAAGATAAAAATAATAATAGCCCTCATTTATATGACACTTTTAAGATTTATAAGGAATTTTACATACATTATCCCATTTTATCTTCCCCAAACCTTGTGAAGTAGGCCATCTCCATGTTACATTTCAGGTTATAGATATGATTTGACCAGAGACAAAGTTTATAAAAGTTTGAGGCAGAATTTGAACTCTGATCTATTTAACTCCAGGTTCCAGAATTGTCTGAAATGAAAAATATTGCAGTTTTTAAAAGTTTCAGATGCTTTAGAGCAGATTTCTTATCCTGGGATCATGAACCTTTAATAGATGATAGAAAGAGAGAAACATAGGTAGATAGATAGATAGATAGATAGATAGATAGATAGATAGATAGCAGTTTATATTTCAATATAATGATATTTTGTTTGTATTCTTATGTACTTTTATGGATTCATGTATTTTACAGATTCACAAACATTCTTCTGAGTAGCTGATGGGCTTCCCTAGGGATCCATGCCAAATGGACCCATGAAACAGGAAAAAAAGCTTAAAATCCCTCTGAAAATGGGGGGAGAGGGAAAGAGAGAGAGAAGCAAGAGAGAAAGACAGAGAACAACAGGGAGAGAAAGACAGAGACAGTATAAAGAAATGACTTCGGAGTTAAGGGACATGTGTTAACATCTTGACTCTAACATTCAGTATCTAGCTGATCATTAGCAAGTCATTTAATCTGAGTCTCAATTACCTCATCTAAAAATGGGAATAATAAAGCATATCCTTCCTAATTTCTAATATTATTATGAAGAAAAGCATGAATGATGAAGCACTAAATAAATTCATGTTACTATTTTTAAAGAAAAAAAAATAAATGGGAGTACCTCAAGAAAATCTGTGCTCTACAATATAGAAATAAATCCATACTTTGTGTGTGTGTGTGTGTGTGTGTGTGTGTGTGTAACAATAAAGAGTTTAAAGTGGTCCATTCTAAATGTATAATCCTATGATGCTATTTTAAAGAAATTTTGACTACACAAATCTGGTTCAAGGGAATTTATAAGTAAGTGTACTTTGTAGATATGTAACAAGTACAATGTAACATTTAGAACATCTGGGGCTAGGATGAAATTATGGAGAAGGTGAAAAAAATCAACTAAACAGTGTTATGGATATTGACAGAACAGTATCCACTCATATAACACTAGAAATTAGGGCTTTGTAGTATTTGAATTCCAAAGGGAGAAAACATAGTGAAGTGCTGCTTTCCTATAATTTTCCCACTTTCTCTTCCATGTTATCACAAGGAAATCCAAGTTGCACAGATTAAACACTGCTTTAAAACAGCTTTTCACTAATGTGAGTGATAGTTATGAAACTTGGCTTGCTAAAATCAGCAAACTAAAATCTGTTAGTAAACTAAAATCAGTAAACATTAGAATGACATATAAAATAATAATTTTACTCCACAATTCCATAAATTTTTCCAGGCATGGCTTTTGTGGCCAATAGCCCAACTAAGGAAATAGTAAAGGTATACTGTCAAAGTTGGACTTTTTAATGGAAAGTTTATTTTCCTTTTTTTAACATCAAGAATCAGTAAAAATAGGCAGCCAGTTTACATAATGGGAATGGGTTAGGCATGCAATTAGGAATACCATAGTTCATATTTAGCTTAGACACTTATTAGATGAATGGCCCTTGTTATGTCATTAAACATTCTTAGCCTCAGTTCCTTTATCTGCAAAAAGATGTTAATCATAGCACTTACTTCACAGGGTTGTGGTAAGATTTAAATGAGATATCACATACAAAGCACTTAGCAAACCTTAATTCACATATGCACACATGCATATATGATGTATATGTGTGCTTATATATGTAAATAAGGAAATATATATTAAATCAAATTTATGTTCAATTATTTGAAATGCATATTAAATTGAACAAGGTATTTGTAATTGTATCTTGTTTTCTTAAACTTTTGGTTCTTTTTACGTACATTTAACATTTTTATCAATATTGTTTTTTAAATTTTTAGTACTGGTTGCTCATTTCTGCCTCTCAAATAAAATAATTAAAACAAATTAGTATAATCATATACAGAAACTCAACATATTCATCACATTTGAAAATCTGTTTCATTTAGATGTATTCTATCATCTTTCAGCTAAGAGACAACTTGTTTCATCATGAGACTGAAAAAAATAATTCTATCTTTCTGGTGTGGTCCGATGTTATTAGACTGGGAGCACGCCACCTATATCTCCCTACATAATTTCCATCTAGTGGCTAAATGACTGAATTGAACATTTTTGAATCTTCTAATAGGGACTCATAGGGACAGAGATAAACCTGCCAAAACAACTTAGAAAATTCTGACAACCCAGACAGTCTATAATCACTGCTATCTAATTGGCACAACACTGAGAAGGGCATTCAAGCACAACTTACCTTTCCTGAGTCTAACAAGTACTTCTCTTTCCAAAATAAGCATTAGTTCTCATTCTCATTCTCTCTCTCTCTCTCTCTCTCTCTCTCTGTCTGTCTCTCTGTCTGTCTCTGTCTCTGTCTCTGTCTCTGTCTCTGTCTCTGTCTCTCCCTCCCTCCCTCCCTCCCTCCCTCCCTCCCTCCTCTCTCTCTCTCTCTCTCTCTCTCTCTCTCTCTCTCTCTCTCTCTCTCTCTCTCTGTCTCTCTCTCTCTCTCTCTGTCTCTCTCTCTCTCCCACCAGGCAGAATTGTTCTATACTAGTGGGATGAACCAACACCAAATTCCTTAGCAACCAAATGGCATAAATTGGCTTTTGCTGACTTGTTTATGTATCTCTTGTGGCTTTTGTCCAAAATCAATGATCATAGGCTATAACTAGTTTCACAAGCATGTTTCTTTATTGACAAAGAAGAGTAAAAAAAAAATCCTTTAAAAATGAATTAAATCAAAACCTAATTTGAGTCCTGAACACCAGTACTTTAAGTGCATTTAATCAGATTGGAGTACATTTTTTCCATCTCCTTTTCACATAAAGCAATATATGTTATACACAAAATAAATAACTAGAAAGTTATTCAATTATACTGCCTACTTTTTGTTACCTAAATATTTTTTTTCCTTTCCTCTCTTTTTTAAATCAAAATTGCTAATAGACTTTGAAATCTTGAAATAAATTCCTCTATGCCAATTAATCTTTTCTGTCCTTACGTAAAATTTCTCAAAGGAGATGAATTTTCACTACATTTTTTAAAACAGTAGAAATATACATAAACTTTCTCTAAAAAATATTTAAGTATTTAAAAATTATGCTATCTTTTAAAATGATCATTATTAATGTACTCTAATATCTAAACATTAATTTATGATTACCAATATACTGTCATTTGATCTTTTCAACAAGCCTATGAAGTAGATGGTAAAAATATTATTACTCCTATTTGACAGGTGAGAAATTTGCAAATGCTATTTGTTCTACCTTTATGTTCACAGAGGATAATGACTGCAATTTTTTTCATTTTTGAGATTATATGATGTCTAATTTTATGAAAACTGAAAATTATTTGGAAGACTGTGACAATTTCCTTTAAGAATTTTAAACTAAATTTCATATTGAATTATGTAGTGCATATATAGCAATGACAAAGTCAGTGGAGCTGATTCCTGGGAAAACCATGCAAAAATGAACCCAATTTGTAGGTCTTTTTTCTAGATACTTAATTCCCTCCAATGACTTCCACTCTTTCCCTGGCCCCCACATTTCTTTCTTGCCTAAAATATCCATCTTGTGAAAGTAAATACAATGCTGCTTGTTTATAATTATCCAGGCAGGTTTTTTTTTCTCCTGTGTAAAATTATAGGAGTTAAAGAGAACATCAGAATAATTTCAAATTGATTCACTTGCTAAATCTAAGTTTATAATTATTGGAAGGCTTAATTTGGTTAAGAAAGTTTGCCCCATATCTTAGGCTTTTAGGTACCATAGGTAATATAATGCCTCTAAGTAATTTTTTTAATTTCTTTCCAATTATTAGATAAGAATTGTTTTTGAGAGACAGAAAAATAGAGAGTGAGGGAAAGGTAAAGAAAGAGAGAGTGAGAGGGACAGAGAGACAGAGACAGATACAGAGACTGACAGAAACAGAGAGACAGAAATGCAGAGAGAAAGAGACAGAGAGAGAAAGATGACTGCATTACATATATAACTTAAAGAACTCTTACCATAAGGTGGAAGGCAAAAATCTGTAACCCTCTTGATGAATTATGCAGAAGTGTTTCATTCACCTTAGATGTAATTTAAAAACTAAGAGATGTATTTAAATCTACTTATGTGGGTGTATCCCACTAACAATTTCTACTCATGTAGATCTTAAATATAAGATAGCATCTTACCCACTCATGGTAACATCACATCCTTCTTAGAAGTATACTCTAGGATGACTGCATTTCTGGGCTGTCTTCATAGCTCAAATAAAACAGTGGTTTTTGTACTGTACAATCATTCTCAAAAGTATTGCTATTTAGAAGCAGCTTGACAATGAATAATGGTAAAGAACAGGGCATTGCCCCCATGGGAACATAGTAGCATGGGTAGCAAAATACTTAAGCTCAGTCTGCTTTTTCCCTGAGATTTAAACACCAGCAAATAAGGCCCTGTAGGCATATAAAAGGAGAGAGCACGCTTAACCCCTCTTTCACCTGTTCAGTTGCCACAGGGGTAATTTCTTCAGATGCAATTTAGAGTTTGCTCCATTCCTGTCTGTCTTTACTTCTGTGAAATCGATAAATATATAAAGAACACTGAGGGAGAGGTGAAGGCTCTCACGTGTGGCGGAGCTCCTTTTTAAATAGTTCTGTCGCTATCAAATAGTCCAACTTCCCTTTGTTTTTATTAAAGGTAGTGGTACATTGGGGAGAGCCATATGTTGCCTATTCTGCCCATACAGTATGATTTTTAGCTGCTACAGGAAGGAACATTCTCTCTCACTATATATATAGCTTTAGTTTCCTTATCAACTAAATGAAGACAATCATAGTTGGACAACCTATTTCATGGAGTTTTTTTCTGACAAACAAGTAGGATATTGTATTCTGAAAGCACTTGAAGACCATAAAGTACTATCTAATATAAACATTAATAAGACTATTAAACATAAATTAATATTATATTACATAGTGAAATGCATAAAGTAATTACACTTTAATCTTTGAAATACCTGTGACTTATTTGATTTGGCATCTTCCTCCCTTAACTTATACTGCTCTTTATATAAGTAAATAGTTTCATGAGTGGTTGGATCAAATAATTCATCACACTGTAACCTGAGGAAGAGCCCTTTAAAACTTATTCAGAGTAGTCATTAGAGGACAAATCAAATCGTCCCCTGGGTCCATCTAAAAGAGTTGCCCAAACTTGAGTTCCATTTGTCTAACCTCTGTATCCTGATGAGCCAGTAGGGGAAAACATCAGGATGGCATATCAATGGAATAAGTAGTAGTAGTAGTAGTAGCAGTTGTAGGTAGTAGTGGTAGCAGTAGTGGTAGTGGTAGTGGTGGTAGTGGTAGTGGTGGTAGTGGTAGTGGCAGTGGCAGTAGTAGTAGTAGTATTAGTAGTAGTAGCAGTAGTAATAGTAGTAGTAGTAGTATACTCTTGAAATAGGTTGATAATATTTAAAGTAATATATATTTTTATAATTCAAATATTTTCATTTGGTAGTAAAAGTTCTTCACAACCTGGTTCCAGGATATCTTTAAGGGTAATGACATATTACTTCTCACACAATAATACACTATCACTAAAAATACTTGTTATTCCCTTTACAGGATATCTTTCCTGCTCCCTCCAGGTCTTTACATAGGCTAGCTATCTTCCCTGGATCAACTGTCCCCCCTCTTCACCTTCATCTCTTGTAAGCCCTATCTTTTTCTAAGTCTCAGCGCAAGTGCCATCTGTTTCCCCAAGATGTTGTTGGATGTGTTGTGTGTTTGTCCTTCATTCTCAAAGATGATCATGACATCAAGATAATGACATGACTTGCAATTGACTTTGATTTGAGGGAGGGAGGGCTGTGCAAGGTCCCTAACCTCGCTTTCTTCTCTGAGCCATCTGGGTCCAGTGGCCTGATATTCATCAGGATACTTGGAAATGGCCCACGATGCAATGTGAGACCAGAGTGACACAAATGAATCAGTTAAGAAAGTACTTCTTGTTTCTAGATACTGATAGAGTCAAGGACTATGGTGAAATATGACAGAAAGTGCCAACACTTCCAGAGAGGCAAAGTAGAAATTTCTCCTACTTCTTTTTTACGTCTCCATTAAGTGCTATACATGAGACAAATATTTAAGGTACACTTCTTAGATATAAAGAAAAAAGAAATATGGATGTTAATTCTCCTCCTCTGCATAAAAGAGGTAATAGATAACATTACTTCTAAAAGTATACCTAAGATCTTTTCATAGAATGTACCTTCACAATATATCTCTTTTCTATGTCGACAGTGGCTGGGATACATCCAGGTAAGTTATAGTTGAATCTTACAGAAGTGGAGAAGACCAGTAATTACTGCTATAGTCTAGAGCAGAGGTTGTTAACTTTTTTGCGTAATTGAGCCTTTTGGAATTCTGGTAAAGCCCGTGGACTCATTCTCAAAATAATGTTTTCAAATGCTCAAAATACAAAGAAAATAATCACACTAAAGATGTCATTTTATTTCAGCATCAAAGATCCCCTGAAATATTATGGGTGGACCCTGGGCTAAGAAGCCATGTTCCAGAGTAATTTTTTACCATTCCATCCATAGGATGTTTTCTAAACAACAAACAAAACAGTACTTCAGACACTGGCTTCCTATCTTTGCTTCTCAGTGAATTCTCCCCTCCAGTACTAAATTGGATAAAAATTAAGTCAAATCAACAAATATTTATCTAGCACCTACCTTGTACTGTCTTAAGCAATGGAGGAGGAACTTCAGGAGCAGTGGGCTTAAAAATATAAGAGAACCTCAAAAAAGGCAAAGACTAGGCCTGTTTTATTAACTGGTTATGTTTGCTACTGTGAAACATGGACAGTCTACCAGTGCCATGCCAGGAAACTGAATCACTTCCATTTGAACTGTCTTAGGAAGATTCTGATCACCTGGCAGGATAAGGTACCAGGCACTGAGGTCCTTGCTCAAACTAAACTGTCAAGCATTCACACTATGCTTCAGAGGGTGCAACTCCAATGGGCTGGCCATGTTATTCTAATGCAAAATGTACGCTTGCCGAAAAGTTTTCCAAGGTGCTAGTATTCACCTCTACAAATCACTTTTATTTATTTTGTACAGGTCCTGTATGTACTTATCAATGAACATGTTACATCTTCAAGTAGAATGTAAACTGCTTGAGAGAAGGAACCATCTTAATTTAGCTTCTGTGTTCTCAGGACTTAGGACAGGGTTTGGTACATAGTAGGTACTTGGTAAATATTTTTGGGTTGACTGACCAAAGTAAGGATCTCAAGAGATCAACTAGTTAGTTTCCTTGTGTCCCAGAAAGAGTTTTACTTAAGTGACATCAAGAGATGTACCCACTTCTTAAAGACATTCAAGAAGTAGTACATGAAATAAATTCTACCACCTGCTAGGAAGCAGTATGACACAGTGAAGGGGAATCATAAGACTTGGGTTCTCATCCCAGTTAAGTTCTTAATTAACTTTGTGACAAATGCAAATTATTCTACCACTTACCTGCATGTAGCCTCATTTTTAAAATGAGGCAACTGGCATACATTATCTCCACAGTTCCTTCTTGTTCTAAAACTCTCAGATTCTAAGTAGATTTAGATATACAGCAACTCCAACTGTATAAGAATGGGGGCAATCCCCATTACACAAATTCATTAGCCTTTTTTTAGTTCATATTCCCTATAGGGGTCCTTGTGACTGTGGGATCCTCAAATTTGTTTTTGACATTTGTCTTTAGGGAGTATCAAGTCTATTCCATGCTACATGAAAACTGTGAGCATGCACAATAAAATTTTGGTTTAACATTATCATCATCTACTTCGGGCAGCTAGGTGGCATAGTAGATAGAATGTCAAGGCTTGACTCAGGAAGACATCTTTTTGAGTTCAAATCTGGCCACAGACATTGACTAGCTGTATGACCCTAGGCAAGTCATGTACCTCTGTTTACCTCAGCTTATCTGCAAAATGAGTTGGAGAAGGAAATAGCAAACCACTCCAGTATTTTTGCCAAGAATACCCCAAATGGGGTCACAAAGAATCAGATGCAATTGAAAAACAATTAAACAACAGAATAATAAACTCACATTTCTATAATAATTAAAAATTTTCAAATCACTATTTTCAAGCCACTCTGCAGAACACAATTTTGTTCATTTGGTGGAAGAGAGAACTTGTTTCAGTATCATTAGCTACATTTACATTAGCTACATTAGCTACATATAGCTACATTGCTAGTTCATAATAGAGCTATAAGCTTTATCATTAAAAGGGAGCTTATAGTTCAGATTACTCACTCACCTACACACTTAGATAAGTGATTTATCTGAGTTCATGAAAATGATAAGGAGCTAAGAATCTATCTCAACACTTACAGTTCTGGAGCCTTGAGAAATCCTTCCTCACACTAACACAAAACTCATACTTATGTGTACAAATTTTAAAGGAGTAAAACAAGGTATAATATTTAGCAAGGAAATTTTAAGACATTTTGAAGTATTAAAATAAAAACGTAGGAGTCATAAATGAAAGAAAGGACTAAGATTCACATTCTATTTTTATATACTGATTTCCAGCTTAGAAGAAAAAATGTTTTTCAGATGTCAAAATGTGTTCCATCTTGGTAGGCAACTTACAATCTTTCAACAGAAGGATGGATCAAGGAGACATTAAAAAGAGACTTTGATGATAACACTTTCCAAAAGAAAAAAAAAAGACAAAAGAGATAATGAAAAGTGGCAGAAGCAGGAACCAACATTTTTCCTTTGCCTTTTCTCATATTTTCTACTTATTTTAATCCTACTCATTCTTCAAGATCCAATACAAAGGACACCTTTTCCTCAATTTTCTTTGATCTCTCCACAACCAGTTCCAGCTTTTTTTGCCTTATATCTTTATTAGCATGTTTGTTTGTATCTTACGTTTCTCTTATTTCTTTACAGTTATCTATGTCAGTCAGGTAACCACCATATATTGACCATCAACTATATGTACAGTGTATAGACACTATACACCTCGGAGATCATATAGTCATGTAGTCACCCTCATTTAATGTATGAAAAGACTGAAGTTAAGATAGGATGAGAGGCTTGCCCAACATTACATTAATAGGAAATCATAACTTGAACTCAAAATTTAAGAATGTACCTATAGTTCTCTTCCAATTACAGCACTCAACCAATTTCATTGAACACCTACTTTGTGATAAACCAATAAACATTTTTAAAGCACCTACTAGGTGTCAGGTATTTATTTTGTTAAGTTATTTCAATACAAAAAAAAATGTAAAAGACAATACTTATTGCATTGGAGTTCATTCTGCAATAGGTTGCAATCATGCAACCAATTGTATATAAATAAGTATAGAAAGAATAAATTGGAAAAAACAGAGGAAAGTCACTCAAATTAAGAAGGATCAATAAAAGGTTTCTGTAGAAGATGAAATCTTACCTGGGACTAGAAGGAAGTCAGAAGCTAGGAATCAAGTATGGGGGACAGAGAGTCAAAATGAGAGGAGACCAGACAACTGATGTTGAAAGAGGAGAGTGTAGAGGGGAGAGCCAAGATGGCTCTGAGTAGAGTAGGGAAGGGTAGAAGCAGGGAAAAGTTAGAGCTCTTCTCTCCCCCCAAACCCTCAAAAACCTGTAAAAATGACTCTAAATAAATTCTAGAGCAGCAGAAGCCACAAAAGGACAGACTGAAGCAAATTTCCAGCCCAAGACAATCTGGGAAGTCAACAGGAAGGATCTATCACACCAGGCTGGGAGCAGAACATGCCTGCGTGGACAGAGCTGGTACAGGCCTTAGGGAACTGAATAGCTAGTAGCTGCTGTGGTTTCCAGACTTTTCAACCCAGAAATGCTTCAAAGGTCAGTGGGAAGCGTCTCTCATGTGGCTGAGAGGGGAGCATGGTCTGACCTCAGTGCCAGCCCCAGCTTCAGTGCTGGCCCCAGCTCTGGGGTGACTACAGCCACTGCTGAAGCAACGGCTGCTTCAGGATTCCTACATTAACAAAGAGATGAGAAGTCAAGTAATTGGCTGGGGAAATGAGCAAATGGGAAAAAAAACAGACTAAAGATTCTTACTTTATCAATGAAGAGATATTTTCTGATGTCATTGATGAGGAGGAAGATCAAAACATACAACCAACAAAAGACAACAAAGCCAAAGCTCCAGCATCCAAAGCTTCCAAGAAAAATATAAATTGGTGTCAGGGCATGAAAGAGCTCAAAAAGGATTTTGAAAATCAAGAAAGAGATAGAGGAAAAAATGGGAAGAAAAATGAGAGTGATGAAAGAAAATTATGTAAAATGAGTAAACAGTTTGCTAAAGGAAATCCCCTCAAAATATTGAAGATATAACAGCTTTAAAATTAGGTTAACTCAAATTCCAAAAGAGATCCAAAAAGCCAATGAGAAGAAGAATGCCTTAAAAAGCAAAATGGGTCAAATGGAAAAAGAGGTCCAAAAGGTCACTGAAGAAGATAATTCCTTCAAAATAAGAATGGAGCAAATGGAAGCTAATGACTTTATGAGAAATCAAGAAATTATAAAACAAAACCAAAACAATGAAAAATTAGAAGATAATTGCTTCCTAAAAGAGATCCCAAAAGGAAAATTCCTAGGAATACTGTAGCCAAAACCCAGAATTCCCAGGTAAAGAACATATTGCAAGCATTCAGAAAGAAACAATTCAAGTATTGTGGAAACACAATCAGGATAACATGAGATTTAGCAGTTTCTACTCTAAGCAATCAGAGGGCTTGGAATGTGATATTACAGAGATCAAAAGAGATAAGAGACAGAGGGCACAAAGTGAGCTGACTATGAAGGGATGATATCTAAAAAAAGAAAATTAAGTTTTTAGAGGAATATACCAGGAGAAAGAAAAAGGAGAAGTAGAATGTAGTAAATCATCTAACATAAAAGAGGCAAGAAAGAACTTTTAAAATGGAGTGGAAGAAGGGGCATATGAGAGGAAATAAGTGAGCCTTCCTTGTTTTGGATTTGGCTTCAGGAGGGAACAACATACACACTCAATTGGGTATGGAAGTTTATCTTACCCTACAAGAAAGTGGGAGGGAAGGGGTCAAGACAAAGGAGATAATAGAAGGGAGAGCAGATTGAGGGAAGGGGTAATCAGAAGCAAACACTTTGGTAGAGGAACAGGTCAAAGAAGAGAATAGAATAAATGAATGGTGGAAAAAGATAGAAGGAAATATAATTAGTCTTCCACAAGATGACTGTTACGGAAGTTTTTTGCATGACTACATATGTATAACCTATATCAAATTGCTTGCCTTCTCAATGAGGGGGGAGGGGGAGGGGAGAAGGGATAGAATGTGAAACTCAAACCTTTAAAAATGAATGCTAAAATTGTTTTTACATGCAACTAAGAAATAAGATGTATAGGCAATGGGGTATAGAGATCTATCTTGCCCTGAAGGAAAATAGAAGGGAAGGGGATAGAGGGTGTTGACAGAAGGGAGGGAATATTGGAGGAAAGGGTAATCAGAATACAGGCAGTCCTAGGGTGGGGGGAGGTGTGAGACAGGGAGAAAATTTGAAATTCAAGATTTTATGGACATGAATGTTCAAAACTGAAAACAATTTTTTTTTAAAAAGAGGAGAGTGTAAAAGCTGGCTTGTAGCTTAAAATAAAAAGAAAACTAAGATCTTGGCAAATGGTCCCATCATTTCCTGGCAAATAAAGGGAGAAGAAATGGAAGCAGTGTCAGATTTTATATTCTCAGGCTCAAAGATCACAGCAGATGGCAATTGCAGCCAAGAAATTAAAAGGCATTTGCTCCTTGGATAGAACTCTGTGGCATATCTGGACAGCATACTAAAAAATAGAGATATTACTTTGCAACAAAGATCTATGTAGTCAAAGCCATGGTTTTTCCAGTAGTAATGAACAGATGTGAAATTGTACTATAAGGAAAGCTGAGTGCCACGGAGTCAATGCTTTCAAATTGTGCTGCTGGAGAAGACTATCAAGAGTCCCTTTGACATCAAGGAGTCAATACTTAAAAAAAAATAATTTAGGATATGCACTGGAAGGTCAAATACTGAAGGTTAAGCTTAAATACTTTGACCACATAATGAGAATATGGGACTCAGAAAAGACTCCATTATTGGGAAAGATTGAAGACAAAAATAAAAAGGGATTCAGAAGATGAGATGGATAATTTCATGGAAACAATGAACATGAACTTGGACAGACTTCAAGTGATAGTGGAGGATAGAAAGTCCTGGCATGTTTTGGCCCATGGAGTGATGAAGAGTCAGACGCAACTGAAGTACTGAACAACAACAAATTATTTTAGATTTTATTTATTCATGTTAAGTCTGCCCTACTACTGGCAGAGATGGTCAACTATGGGAGGAGAACTCTAGGTGATTAGAGCCAGATTTTCTTGACTTGTAAATTTGGTAGTTTCATCAGGAGATGTCTTTTCCATTCCATGTGGAAAAATGTTTCTAAAATTATTTGTAATAGTGTACAGTTTTAGTTATAGGATCTGAGCTACAGGACCTTAAAACTAATTGGAAAAATGAATTTACACTTCTTAGGACAGGCTTACAGTTGCACCAAATTAACTATCAGGCTGAAAAAGCAAAGTTGATGTCTTACAAGTGAAACAAGCATCTGGAGGCACTGGCCTCCTTTTCTGAAGCAGAAAATCTTTGCTTCTATAGAATGCTAGGTAATGAGCTGAATAACCTATGATTCCATCTCTGTATTTCTGCTGCTGACACAGATCACAATACATTCTTACGTGGCATATTTGAACCACAGATTCAAGATCAAATCTGTTATATCCTCTTGGTCCTTTTTAAAGTTCTCCTCACTTACATATTTTAATCTTTTATTGAACACCATAACTATACTAATGGTATTCTTAAGCCACCTGACAGTCTATGAACTTGTTACATAGAATGTACATGAAATAAAATTTTATCTATTACAATTTTATTAAAGGTGAATGTGAATTCTTCTTCAATAAAAACGCAGTATGTGTGTTTAAAAAAAAAAAAGACTAATCTGTAAAGCATTTCCAAGAAAAAAGGCAAGCCTTTCCTACAAAGTTACAGCCACTAGTCTGTGCTGTTGTATAAGAAATGTTTATTTTCAGTCTAGTAAATGACCTATCCATGTAGCTCTGTTCATTGATGCATTTGTTCTTTGCGAGGAATTACACTTGTAAATTCTTTCTTGTTTTGAACTTTCCATTACTGAAAAGTTGATTTTGAGGGGGAAGGAGAGAAATTTCCTCTCTGGAGGGGAAAACAAGTAAACAGAGAAGGAAAACAAAGCTATTTTTGTTCCATTATCATCTGACTTTAAAAGAAAAATAACAATCCTTAATATATTAATGGAATCTGGGTAAACCTAAAACGAGAATGTCCTTTAATATGAAATAAAAAGGTATAGTAGCTGGATTTAGCTAATGAACAGGTGCTATGTCACTGGTTCAGCATACATAGGGCTCATTTCTCCATAGCATCTTAATGATTACAGACAGCTAAGATAAGGGAACAAATTATTACTAAATCTCTATGTATATTATATTCAGTTCTTTTATATATTTTTTAAAATGACAATCTATAAAGATTGTTTTGAAACAGTTTTGCCAGAGTTACTTCATTTATCTTCAAATTTGGACATATTCACTTAAAGTGGTTCTTGTACTTATATTCAGTATAATCCAGTTGTTATAATGACACTTCTTAATTTGTCGTGACAGAACCTTGGTTTTACCCTAGATCTGTGACTTACTTGATGTGCTATGTTGTGAAAATCACTTAGCCTCTCTGGGCTTCACTTCATTCTTCTTTATATAACAAAGTTAATAGAATTTGCATAGAGCTGGTGCATCTGCCTCTGACCGTCCCTAAAAAATTCAGGAGCTTTGGCAATGATCAAGAAATCACATTATTTGTGTTCAAGGAGGAAGTATACCTGTTTCAGTGGATTTTTAAACGTCAAGGATCCACTCTCAATTGCTCTCTTCTCAGCTACAAAGGACTATCCTCTGATGTGGGGTGGGCTGAAGGGCTCCTCTCTTCTCAACCCTAGCCACACTGTGGCTATGAAAATATGTATGTGGTTTGGACAAAATTAGCAACCTCTTCTGCTTTGCATTCCTTCCTTGAGGACAGGTTACTGAACAAAAATATCAAGTCATATGTGTCCACTCTTGAAGCTAAACTTGCCAGTTCAAGAGATTATGAGATCCTAGGTCTTTTACTTGGAAATGACAGGTCAGAGGGAAAAATTCTAGAACAGAGATGATACCACCAAGAAGGGGAAAATCTCAACTCCTTACATGGCTAATGAGAAAATATGCATCTGGAGGGTGTTGTTTGGACAGGATAAAGCTTAGTTAAAATATGAAATATCCATTAAGGAGTTCCACAAAATGCTTGAAGTTTTGGTATTTTTAAGTTCCAAACTCCCAGGAAAGTCTAACAATAGTATTAAGTTATTCTATTCTCCTTTAATCATTTCTGTCAAGGCTCACTCATGACTCTTGTGTATATTAAGCACTTCTCTTTGTACAAAGGAAATAAATAGTTATCCTATTCTTATTATTTATTGAATAGCTTTTTACACCCCAATTTTGAGACACACTAGACATAAGGCATATATTATAAAATAAGTTCCTGCAGGATTCTCAGGTTAAGCATATAAGTAGCCAAAGAGCGCAAGAAAGGATTCTGATTCTTTTTAAGTGTCATGTACCCATAGAATTGAACACGGTCACTACTTGTGTAGGTACAGAGCACAAGGACTTCTTGATGAAAAGGCAAATATTTCAGTTTCTTAGACATATCAAAAATGATCAGTTATAAAACAGGGGCACTTAATTGGATGATCTACAACCAATTCTCAATCCTAGGATTCTACATTTCCAATTTTATTCAAGAAATATTAATTGAATAGTCACATGTGCAAGGCACTACAATATGTATTGACTCATTCAAGTACATATGCAAAAATATATTTGATTTTCTGTGTGGCTCTCATCTGTGCCAGTCAAAAGTATTAATCTTCTTTTTGAACTTGTGTGGCCAAAGTAACTGACTACCATCTTCTTACTTTTCTGGTGATAAACCAGACTGTCCTTGAGAAAGAAGATGTACAATTTGTCTTTCAACCTTCCTACATTAATAGGGCTTGCCTGAGTTCAATTTGCAGTTTTTATGAACCTAGGATAACCTCCAAGTCACCATGTCACATATAATGTTTCAAATAGTAATTCTTAACCAAAAAGTTTTATCATAAAAATTCAAACTTGTTATGTAATTGAGAAAGTTCTGTTTATAAAACTCATATGATTACTATTTCTATTTCCAATGTCTTTATTTTCTAATTCTTACAATCCATCTTCCATATCTCTTTGAAATTAATTATCTCAAAGCACAAGTCTGGTTATATCTCTCCAACTACTGATATATACATACATACACACACACACACACACACACACACACACACACACACACACACACACACACACACACATAGTGGTCCCTAACTCTCTTTAGGATAAAACATAGCCCCTTCAGTCTGGAATTTAGTGGGAATCCACAACTGGACTCCCATTTAACTTCCAACCCTTACTGCACACAACTCCATTATACTTCAAGAATCAGGAAAATGATACTACCTGCTGGTTTTTCTAAATGGTACTACCTGTTTTTTTCTAATTGGACACTGCATCTCCCACCTTGTTGCATTAGCTCAGGTACATGGAATGCAGTTTCTCTTCAAATACATAATATTTCTCTTCCTTCAGGGTTCAGCTGAAGAGCTACCTCTTCTGTGAATTGTTTTTTCTGATCACTAAAATCTTTAGATTCTTTTCCCCTTGCCTCCTATCCTTTTATTCCTCTCTATCCCTTGCTTCCTGTCCCCTTCCTCCACAAAGCAATTTGTATTTATTCTCTTTGTATCTCTCCCATTGAAATGTAGCTTATTTAGGACAAAGACATCTTCATTTTTGTGTTGGTTGGAATTTTAAGCACTTAGTAGAGTTGCTTAATGAATGTTTATTTAATTGAATTGAGATTAATTCATATGACATTTTCATTTCTATTAGATGGAAAATGATTTAAAAGAATACTTTAGACTATCAAAGGATTTTTATGAGTTTTGATAATTTAATGTTGATTTTGGTGTTAAGGGGGAGGCACGTTTCATTTACTTTATCCTTAAAAAGATTTCAAAGAAAATTTGGAAAGTTTCATTTAAGAACAATATTGCAACCTGCTTTGACCTTTACCTAATGCTAAAATTGATTTTTTTATAAGTATTTGATAGAGAATCAGTTTAGGAAAGTCTGTATCATACTTTGCCTTAATGCACAGCCCATGTTTTCAGAGGATAAGGCACAGAGAAAAGATAAATATTGTTTACTTAATAGTTTTGGACTGTTTTGTTAAAGGAAAAGAATGTCTGCAGCAATATGAAAATTATGAATTGATTAGTTAATAATACAATTTAACTTTCTAATTAATCAATGGAAATTCACAATAAGTTGTCATTCAATTCAAAAGATATTTACTAAATACTTGATGTGTATAGATTTTGGATTTAGGGGAAAATCCAAAGTTTAGATAACACACAGTTCCTGCCCACTTCAAGTACACAATTCCACAGATGGCTTTGGTACACATTTATGTTACATGGCAGGATATCATAAGTGCAATAGACAGCGGCAAAATTGAATGAGACAAGTGTTAAGAAGAACAAATAGGTCTTTCTTAAAAGGGAGGGTATGAGGTTTTATGGAAGAAGTATCATTTGAGTTGAGATTGTAGAACATGGGGAGAGATTCGTCAGGTGAGGAGGGGAAGGGAAGAAAGACATTTCAGATACAAGCAAAAGCACAGAGGAAGTAGGGCACAGGCTGTGTTCTTAGGAAGGAGAAAAGTCCAATTTGGAAAAGGATATCTGTGAAGGAATAATATAAGACAAGTCTGGAAAGGTAGGATTTCCTTGTGGAGACTTGTCAAACTTAAGGAAATTAAATTGCACTCAGCAGGCGAAAAGGAAAAGTACCAATGGAAGTTTGTGAAGGGAAAATACTTTAATTAGGCACCTATCAAATTTACTAAAATTGATACACTGAGGGACGCTATAGCTTTTTTTCCCTTGAAATACTGTCAGAATGGTCATGAAATTTTTGCCTCAAGCACTTTAATAAATTCAAATTGTCAGCTTACAATAGGGAAGATTTTTCAGGCAATAAGTAGATCAAATATTCACGAAATTGGGAATTCAAATCCAAACGTTCACAGTTTGTTTCTATGGATGTTTTATTATTAATATAGGGCTAGTTAGGTCATGTGCTCATGTGATGCTTAGTAATTTCTCTGATGACTGTGCACTGCTAAAATCCCTATTCCTGATGGTTTGAATGGTGTCGCCTTCAACACCATTTGTACTCCATAGACGGTTATCAGTAGGTGCATGATGTAGCGGTACTTAAGGAGAATTGGCTCTGTAGTAGGAAAACAGGTTTAAATCCTCCCTCTGGTGCTGCTTCCTTGCTTTCTATGTAACCTTGAGAAAGTTACCTAACTTCCCTGGTCCTCAGTTTCCTCATCTCAAAAATTAGATGGGTTAATTTCTGAAGTCTTTCCCAGCTCTGGATTGATGTACCTCTGTTCCTACGACTAAATGATCTTCAAATTACCATCCAGCTCTGAACTCTATCAGCCTACGCACACACATTTAATAGGGGAAAAAAAACACAAAGAAAGTATCTAACTCTGAATTACAAACACTTAAAATAACTATTTGTTTTTTAGGGTGAGGAATGCATTTCCTATTCATTTCGTAAAATCAGTTTTCGCAAAATTTTCTCCACTCTGGTTTTTCAGCCAAGGAAACATCCTCATTAAGCTTTCAGTTTATCAACTCTGGACTTTTGTTTCCACACTACCCACACATTTTCTACTAGTGTGGCTTCCACATTCACACCCCTGTCAACTGCCTAGTATGCATTCATCACCAAGAAAATATCAAAAGGTCACATTACATGTGGCATAAGGAACTCACAGAAAGTATGCCTCCTCCATTTCCTATTACCCTGGCTAGTCAGTCATGTTGTTTTCTGTTTTGAATCAGTGTGTTCTGATTCTGATGTGGATTCCTTAATGGGAAATTCTGTGATACTATGTGTAAATACCTTTTTTTTTTTTTTTTTTTTGGAACACATATATTTCTCAGTCCAGTCATGGAATACCCATTTATGATTTTACTTTCAGATTCTAGGTTAGTTAAGCTCTGGGATCTCAGCGATCAGTGGGAGGAAACCTATTTGAGCTACCTCAGTTCCAAAGTCACCTTGTTTCATTACCTTCTGCTCTAAGAATTACTTACAATGATTATTCCCACAGCCACATGGGAAGTCAGATTATCAGGAAGGTAAGAAAGGTAGTGCCAGTAAAGAAATTGTGGGGGGTGAGGAGGTAGTTCAGATGAAAGTTATGCAGGAATACAGACAACGGAATATTGATAATGACAAAAAATCTTTCAAAACCAGGCCCATGAGGAGTAATGTAGAGGCACTCCAGCAGGGGTGTGGCTTCCTGACTTTCATTCCATTTCCTCAACATGTTGAGATCCTTTGTCTTCAACCTTTGTTGGTCCCTGGCCACTGGTAATGGCTTGCCTCCCAGTTGCTGCTTCCCATCAAAATCCAAAGCCCTCATTTGAATACATTTTCTGGGGGCAGAGGTTAGTGACAGCCCCTGGCAAAATTATGAAATTGAATTGATCCCTCATTCTTGGCATTTTCCTGTGACTTTAATCCTTAACCATTTACTCACTTTACTGGTTTCCTTCCCAGAAATACTTTACAGGATTACATTAGTAGGATTTTTAAATGTAACTGATTAATTGTTTTATAATTTTAATAACAAAACAATGATAATAAGTAGCAGTGGTAGTTAAAATTCATGTGGTACTTAAGAGTTTCTGAAGAATTTTAAGTGTCTCATCTCATTTGATCTTCACAGCCCTGGGAGGTAGGTGCTAGTAATATCTGTAATATTTTTAAAAATACATTAAAATACATAAAATGTAAAAATACATTAAAATACATAAAATATAAACTCTAAAGTACTCTGCAAATCTTTAATTATTACTACCATTATTAGAGTTCACAAAAGGGAGGCTCTATTTGTTATTATTCAGTACCTTTCATATAGTTGGCATGTAAGATTTTTAAATTTTCTTTCTCCTCAAATAATCTGTGCATATTTATTTGCTTAGCTAATACAATGCCACAGTTGAAGGAAAGTTCTTAGAAAGTAGGGATCTTTTTTTTACTACTTTGTATGCCAAATGCCTGTATATTGTATGAACTTAATAAATGTTGTTGAATTGAATTAAACCAAAACACACCAAATAGTTTAAATAAATTATCTTTCCTGTCTGTTTAGACTTAACTCCTCTGTACATTTTCATGAACCAGCAACATTGGTCTCCTGGCTATTCCTTGAATATAACTCATCACCTTCCAAATCTCATTGCCTTTTCATGGCTAGGAATATCTGATATGTGTGGAATACTTTCTCTCCTCATCTATGTCATTTAAGTGCTTTGGCTTCCTTCAAAACTCACTTTGAATCATCCCTTCTACAGGATGCCTTTCCCAGTCCTATCGGTTGTTAATACCTTCCCCTTCTCAAGTTACCTTCCTTCTAGTTCATACATATCACACATACTTAGTTATTCTTGTGTATCTCTCACCTGAATGGGAGTTCCTTGAGAACAGGCATTGATTTTGCCTTTCTTGGTATTCTCAACATGCAGTAAACACTTAATAAATGTTATTTTGATTAATAGATTTGTAGTTGATTTAGAAAATACTGATTTGGGTTAAAAGGAAAAGTAGCTTACTGGCAAGAAAGCCAACGCACTAAGAAGACATTTTGCCATCTGTTCTTCTGTCATCCTTAGGTCAAGCTTACAGTTTAAAAATAATATTAAGATACCACCAATGTTTATATGTCAGATGTTTATATATGTCAACGTTTATATATTTAAGGCAGAGAATCTAACAAAGCTATTTAAGCCAAAAGACCCTTATGCACTGCGAGAGATACTTTGGAGTTTTATAAACATAACTGATGATTGAGTTAAGTCAGTTCTATTCTGTGCTTTCAAATTCCTTTTGCAAGGCAGGTCAGTGTATGCCCTATTTATCAGGTCTAATACTAATTATTCCAATTACGATGACTGTACTAGTCCTAATTATATTCTTTGGAGAAACAAGCATATGTTGGTTATAAAATACAGTCCATATGCACAAATATAGGAGCAAATAGTTATAGAAGGTGATAACTTTTAATTGAGTTAATCAGTTATTTTTCATCTATGTGTAAGGTGTTTAGAGCAAATGAAACTTCTGGGTCTTGCTGATTTCTGAACAAAAATAAAAGGTAAGGGGAAATGTCCTTTTTGCTCAAGCAGTTCATTCCTTCAAAAGAAAGAAACACTGAATCCCTTTTGGAATGGACTCCAAAGATCACTTGCTTGAACAGGAACCCTTTCTGACAACATCCCTGGCAACTGGTCATCTTGCCTCTCTTTGAAGATTTCTTATGAGTGGAGCCCATGATGTGAGATGGTTAGATGGCACAATGGATGACATGTGAGGCTTGGATTCAGCAACACCCATTATTTAGTCTCTGCTCAGATATTTACTAACCATGTGACGTCACATCATATGAGCAAGTCACATCACCTTTCTTGGTCTCAGTTTTCTCATCTCTAAAATGGAGACGATAATAATAGAACCTTCTTGATAGGTGTGTTGTGGTGATCAAATGTATATATATATATATATACATATATATATATATATACACACACATATATACATATATACCTATATATACATGCACACACACATATGTAAAGCACTTTGCAAACCTTAAAGCACTATATGAATACTAGCTGTCCATTTTATTACTTCCTTAATCGATTCCATTTCAAGATTATTCAAATGAAAAGAAATTTTCTTTGAGCACAAAATACTTGTTTGAAACTTCTACCTGTAGCTCTTAATTCTTTTGTAAAGGGTGAAATTAAATGCCTCTTCTTAATTCCATGTTCTTGTTTGTCCTTCATTCTAGACCATGGATGTCTTTCTTGATGTCATGAGGGTGATGGCTTGACTTGCTTTTGAATTGGATTTGAGTGAGGAAGAGCTGTGCAAAGTCAAAAACTTACCAGCTTCTTTCTCTTCTCCAGTCATTTGAATCCAGTAACAAGAGAAAAGTCAAGAAAACTGGAGATGATCCAGGATGCAGAGTGTGACTTTGACTCTTCTGAATTAAAGTCTTGCCCAGTCTCAGTTTGTCTGAGGCAATTCCCATGAAAGATTAGGTAAGAAATGAGGCGAAAGATTGCCCAATTTACCATTACAAAAATACCAATTAGAAATGGGTCTAGGCCTCAGAGGGGCCTCAGAGTTTCCAGCCAGGACAGAAAACAATTGCTCATTCTAAGCCATTTAAAATCTAAACAATGAACCATAGAGACTTAGGCTGGGCCTACTATTGGCCAGCCAATGAAAATCAGAATGATTTGAGTTTCAAGGCTTAGTCAGGTAGCTCCATTTAAAACATGAGTTTTTCTTAAAGACTGTTTTTCAGAGCTATATTTCAAGAAATCAAAAATGAAAATTGTTCAGGGCAAAAGTAAGTTGTCCTAGCTAATACAGAATGATATCTCATATGACCCCAATCAATCTTTCTCTTTCAGGTTTAGCATTTAGAAACACTACAAACCATTTGCCTGTAGAATGACCTCCGGTATTATCATAGTTGGTAGTCTTCTCTGGAAGTGTCCCAGCTAGTCAAAGCCCTTCCTACACAAAGTGCTCTCCAGTGATTGCTTTTTTAATGAATAAAAACACCTCTGGGATAGTCTTCATGCAAGACTCATCTTTCTGTTGAAGTCACTGATTAGAAGACTTTTCTTTTAATTCAACTAAATAAACAAATTCAGATAGTTGGGTAGAATACCCCCATGAATGCAGCAAAGGGGATAATTTCATGTACACTACTTTAGTTTTATGCACCATTTAAAAAAATGCATTTCTGCCCATGTGTAAACATCTGTATCCCACTGTATAGTATAGGGAAATAAAAGAAAAATCTGAGAAAAAGTCACTTGATAAAACATGTTTATCATTTTTTTGCTTCAACTTTATGAAAAAGATAAACACATTCAGTAAGTGTGTGTTTTTCGTGAATATTAAAACATTCTGAATCACCATAAGTCATGTAGACTTACTGGACTACCTTTTGTATACACAAGGTATAATAAAGCAGTTACATGACTGCAGCAGATTTGGCACTCACATAAAGAGAAAAAAAGTAAGGGCTGTTGCTTACTGTGTATCTAGGAGCTTAATCTCCTATTCACATTGTGTATGTATGGAGGAAGGATAATAAACTTAATAATTTTGAAGTACAATGATTGTTATGATTTTGTAATTATAGCTCAGCACTATTCCCTTTAAACTAGTAGGAGTAGCCATCTGTAATCACTCTTTCCCTACCACAAGCTTGCTCCCAGGCACTACCCTTTAATCCTTCTTCTACTATGTTCGGCACATTGTAATCTTTCTTCTACAACACCAGTGACATCACAATCTTTCTTTTCCTATGTCAAGGGACATTGCACTACTTCTCCTAACTCAGGGATCATATAATCCTTCTCCCACGTCAAACCACAGCCATCTTTTCTCCCATATTAGACACACTCCATTATTTTCCTCTTCCAAGTGAGTTGAAGTTATAAATCCTTTCCTACTCAATGTGGAGAATGCTGAAGATGTTTTAATTCCCAAACTCACATGCCCCTTCGAAAGATTCGCCACAGTAACCACTTATTTTACCAATTAATTATTTAGACTCCTGCTAGTGATTATCTATACTGTAATTCAATCTCAGGATGGAAATGTCCTGTACTGTATGAACTACTTCATCTGGTCCTCAAAATCAATACCTCGATTGATGGAAAGGAAAAAGTAGAGTTTTTTTTTAATGAAACTTTTTTTTCAAATGGAATGCCTAAAATCTCAAGGAAATATGAAAAGTTTCCTGCCTTGTGGCCAGCCTAAAACGCAGAAGCAGATAAGATGCTTTCTAGTTGAATCATTGCTATTTGCTGTCTTCTATAAATTCTTCCACATGGCCCTTGATACATATTTTTCAAGAATGATCCTACAGTATAGAAATTGAAATATTATGAATACTTTCTGTTTATAAAGTCTTCATTGTTTTGAGCAATTCCTAATATTTTAGAGTTCAGCATGGTTATGTATTCTCTACGAGATCAGTTTTAATGGAGACTTTTGTATAATTTCTAATTATATAAAAGGGGAGAGGAAGACTGGGAAAGGTCACTTACAAAATACAAGATCTGAACAAAATTTTGAAGGAAGATAAGGATGCCACTGTGACTTCATGGGAGACATAGGACAAATCCCATCTATCAAAAAACTATGTGCCAATTTGAATTTCATATTATACTCTAGGAGCTATTATTCATAGACTAGGCTTATTAGATAAAAAATAAAAGGTTTCTAGCCCTTTCAATTTAACCCTAGAGGATGGTAAGAAAAATTTCCTAAAAGAGATCAAGTGACAGAAAGATTGTTAATAGTTAAAGCAGCTAGGGGCCATGTAAGGGCTGATTTAATAGATCAAAGTGAATATCTTGGATCACCCTCATGTGTGAAGAGATAATGAGCTCAGACACTAAAAACGTACATGCATTCTGGTTTTCATATGGCTGATCCTTTTGAACCTGTAGGTTTGTTATTCTACACATATGTGTGTGCATGTGTGTGTGCTCATGGGGCAGCCATTTTTTTTAATCATTTTATCATTTGCCAACATAGAGAAGAAAATCTTCATTGGAATAAAAAATCAAAGCGATTTACAGGTACCCAAACACTATTACAATTGATAGGTGCTTCATGATAGTCCAAATATTCTCACGATCCTTTAATGTTGTTTTGTCTTGTCCAACATGCATGTAAGTCAGGATGCCTTTCCTATGACAGGAAATTGTTCTTACCACGTTTCCATCTATTGAAAACTTTGTCATCTTTCAAAGACTACCACAAGTGCCAACTCTGCCATGAAGTCTTCCCCAATTCCTGCCAAGTAAACATCATACTGCCCAAATATTTCTTGAACTTTTATTATAGATATCTGTGTATAAAACTTATTTCCCAACTAGAATTTTAACTCTTTGAAGGAAAAAGCTCTCTGATTTTTTTTCTTCGTACTTATCCAGAAACCACAATAGGACTCTGCAAACAGAGGCATTTGATATTTAGTTATTAAATTGATTCAGATACAGATGTTTGGTACTGTGCTGGCAAAACATCTAGATCTTTGATGAATTGATCCAGATGTTTTGTAATCATGTGGTTACATGTCCCAAGGATTGTGTGTACACACACACACACACACACACACACATACACACACAGGGTTTTAAGAAAAAATGCTACTTTTTAATACATTGATCCATTTTTGCTTCTCTTTTTTTTTTGGTGTTTAAAAGCGTTATCTTGAAAGGATCTCTGGTATGGGGAGAAGACATACTGGCAGAAGTTATGTTACTATAAATAAAACAAAAAGATAGGGATAAAATGTATGTTATTTTTTAAGAGAAGGTTTTAATAGAGGCAGAACCTTTGTTATTCTTCAAACTCTGGTTCCTGTCATAAAATGCTACATTGATATTATAGAATATAAAATTATAGCTACTGAATATATCTGCAAATTAAGCCAAAACAACAACAAAAAAAAACCCAACCTCATTAGAGGAAAAGGTAAAAATATTGAATAAATAATCAAATAAGTTCTTAAAATAGCAAGTTAATTCACTCTATGCAGTTGAATCATGAATAACCATGAACTGCAATATCCATCCTGGAAGTGAGGCTAATATTCAGAAGAAAAAGGTAATATTTTCTGAAGAGTAACTGAGGTTCACTTAGTACAAGAGGACACAAAAAACAGGCCCAACTAATTTCTTTGTAAAGATCTTCAGAAAGACTTATTGATTCCGAATTTCCCGATATGTAATACATATCCTAGGGCTGGTATTGGGGGTAGTGTAGGGGATCACGAACTTTTGCAAATTGTTTTCCTCTTTTTGACCATTTGAATACCCTTCACATCACTGAAGCAAGAGCTTTCAGAGAATTTGGCTTACTCCATTTAAAACATTTCTGAATTCATTTAGTGTGTGGTGTGTTCGTCCTTCGTTGCCGAAGAAGACCATCTACCAATGTACACAGAGTTCTTTCCACATTTGGTTAGAATGCCTTAATATCTGCAACTTATAAATTGCAGTTAGAGGACACAAGAGGCAATGTGGTATGATAGAGTAATGAACTGAAAGTAAAAAGCTTGGATACTATTTCTGCTAAGCTGTATGGTCTTGGATAAATATTTTCATTATTCTGTGCCTCAGTTTCATCTTGAATTCAATAAGAATTTATTGCATACCTAATAAGTACCAGACACTATGTCAGGTGCTGAGTTTACATGCAAAAACAAATTAGTCACTTTCAAATGTACATTCTACTGAGGAAAGAAGACATATACACAAGATCAGGCAATTGTCTCTTCTTCGTTTTTTGAGGATCAATGACATAACAGGGTGATGTTTTGACCTGTACGTGAACTGGATTTAAGTGAGGCAGAATTGCACAGTCATCAGCCTCACTGTCTCTTCCAGAATCATCCAATGACAAGACAAAAGCTGGGATGACTGGCGATGGGCTGGGATGCAGTGGATGATCTTGCCATCTTCTATGAGTGACCAAGAGCTAAGTGTTTCACAGAGTCTACTTCAGCTGCCTTCATGGTGGTTGGGACAAATTGTTCTCGGCTGCCCATTACACCGGGAAAAGTCTTCACAGTTTGGGTAGATCTCCCCCTAATTCACTGAAGTGTTTGAGGCCCTTTGGTTACCTCCAAAGTAGTTTAGCCCATCTGCCCCAAAGGTTCTGCTGGGGTGTGGACACTATGCATACTGCATCTTCTTATAGCCATAGCTGAGAGCTAGATGACCAGTCAGATACCAAAGGTGAAGAAGAAGCCCTGAAAAGGACTTGGCAAGCCTTCACACTAAAGGTGCTAGTTCTTCCTTAGTAACCCATCCATCCTAGGCAGTGAAAAGATTACGTAAAGCAATTTCTGGAAAAGAGTCAGGCTGGTGAAGCAACTAGTGAGTTGGCTTCAAAGTCAGGTTCAAATCCCTCCATTGACGTATACCAGTTATGAGACTTTGGGTAAGTAAATTTACTTCTCAGTGCCTCAGGAAACTTTAAAACTAGAATTTACATTGAAAGTGGGCATTTTTTTAACCAAGGAAATCTCAGATATAAAATTCAGTTTTGGAAAGGATTTGCTTTCTTTTGGAAAAATCACTAATGCATATTGGGGAGAAGAATTTTTTTGCGGGGAGAGGGTGGCATTGAAGGTGGAGCTTTGAAAGAAACTAGTCATTCTAAGTTGTGGAAAAGATGGAAAAGGAGTACATTCTGAAAAATGGGACACATTTTGTGCAAAGGTAATAAGGCATAAAATATGTCGATGTGTCAGACTATATGAACTTTAAGATTTCTTCTAGGTCTACAATTCTATAGTTAAATTTCCATTTTTCCTTTATATGCAACACCCTAAAAAGTAACACTCTGCACTTTAAAGCACTCTTATTCAGGTTCTGTCTCCCCTGAATATCCTGAGTCACTCACCTGAAAACCTTTATTGCATGGACAAATTTTCTCTGTCTGGCATTTTGTGCCAGCAGGCACAATGGATACAATAAAAAAATACATTTTATTTCATTGTATCTAAGTGGTATTTAACTCCCTGGTGATTGCATTCTGTACAGCATCCAACAAATTCTGACTTCCTTTGAGGAAATTGCTTTTCTTTGCCAACCCACTATACTAATTCTGTTTTGAATCTGAAATTCACCTTAGGAACACTCCTTTCAACCTCACCTCCTCCATTTTTCTCAACAGAAACATTTATTTATTCTCAAAATATTGGAGTTAGAGGGGATTTCTAAGTTCATCAAGTCCCATTCATAGTTGAATCATGAATTCCATCTAAAACCTCACTGAGAAGTAGTCTCCATCTACTTGAAGACCTCCTGTAAGAGAAAACTCATTGTCTCATGAGGCAGCCCAGGCTAATTTTTGGACAGTTCCTAAAGAAGTCATATGTAATGAAACATTAATATTGTGCTGACGCCTATGAATGTCATGGACAAAGGTCCGAGGAACTATGACTTTGGTATATCTATAACAGTGTGTGTGTGTGTGTGTGTGTGTATGTGCATGCGTGCATATGCATGAATGTGTGTGTGTGAATCCAGTTAAAGGAGAATGCAAAAGAATACATTTCTAAGATGGGAGAGAGACCCCTAAAAATCTCGAGACTGAAGTGTGCCTCTATTGCTACTAGAAAGATTTTAAAATAGGAAACAGAACAATTTGTCCATGTAGAACAAGTTTTCATTTAGATGTGACAAAGCTTCTTATGAGACTGTCAGTTCCCAGAGGGCAGGAACAATGTCTTATATCACTTCTGTATTCTTTCTAATGCCTTGGATAGAACTCTGCACATAGGATGTCCTTAATGAATGTTACTTGAATTTAAGTAGGTCAGCTAGAACAGAGAAAGACCTTTCTATTACAGTTTCTATGATCATTTTCTGTTTGGGACAAGTTACATATTTTTTTCCTTCTTTCCCATTTGATGGTTCAAGATATCCTTCATTATATTTATAGAATTCAATATACATTTTCATTTTTATACAGTAGAAATTAAATTACTGAAAGTAATTTAAATGAACAACATCTTTCTCATTTAAATCAAGAGAAGCCACCAAACCAGTTCCATTTATCTTTCAAAAAGTATTATGTTGTGCCCCCAATTAAGGGATTTTAAGTTGACTGAGGATGACACCAAACTGGAGGGGATACTCAATACATTTGATGTCAGAACCAAAATTGGAGGGGAAAAATGAAAATTCTGCATGTGATTCACAAATGAACTGCAGAAAATAGGTCAGAGAGAACTCAGGCTCAACAGTAACTCAAATATTTTATTTAAAAAAAAGAGAGAGAGACCAAGGAGCTTTTAATCTGTTAAAAACTCATTATGAATCAACAATTGTTTTCTCTGTCAGAAAGAAAAAAAAACTGAAGCAAACATAAACTTTGTTAATGAAAGATAGTATCTATAGCAGGAGAAGTGATAAATATGCTGTGTGCTACACTGAACAGACCCCAGTTATCATAAATCTAAAGGGTTGCCCCATGGAAAAGAGATTTGATTCATTTTGCTAGTCCCTAAAAGGTGTGTGTGTGTGTGTTCATCCTTCATTGCTGAAGAAGACCATGCCATCAGAGAAATAATGACATGACTTGCGCTTGACTTTGTTTTGAGTGAGGGAGGGCTGTGCAGATCACCAGCCTCACTTCTCCTCCAGAGCCATCTGAATTCATCAGGATGACTAGAGATGATCCAGGATGAGGCAATTTGGGTTAAGTGACTTGCCCAAGGTCACACAGCTAGTGAGTGTCAAGTGTCTGAGGTGAGATTTGAACACAGGTCCTCCTGACTCCTGTACTGGTGCTCTATCCACTGCACCACCTAGCTTCCCCTTCCCTAAAAGATAAATTGAGGAACAATGTACCCATTTAGGAGGTGAAGAAAAGCAGATTAAGATTGTAAAAGAAATTTTCTAAAAAGCAAAGCTGAGCCCCATCGAATGAGCTACCCTGTAGCAGGCTCCTCTAATGAACACGTCATTTTTTTGAATGGTGAATAAGGAGCCCTGAAAAGGGTCTGGCAGGTTTGAGTTGGACTAACTGGTCTCTGAGGTTTATTTCAAATTTTGAGATGCTATCAGACTCTACTATCCACATGGATATAAATACATATATGAAGCCTTTAACATCTTAGCGTGAGTTCCATAAATTCACCATTTCCCAGAATCTCGATCAGAAGAACTCTCAGCAGTTTCTATCTACCCTGTAGCCAAACAGGAATTCCCTCTAGAACACAGCTGACATAGAGCCTTCTAACTTCAACTTCATGAATCAACCAGCCAATAAGGATTTATTCCACACTTACAATGTACCTAACACTGTGCTATGTACTAGATATAGAAAGGAAAGCATAAAAATATGATGCCTGTCTTCTAGGAACTCCCATTCTAATGTACATGGAGTACAAAATGGTTTTAATTAACAGAAGTTTCCATTGGCTATGGGCTTCAGAGTTCATGTGTGCAGTAGTTCTGCACAATAACAAAGCTTGTCCTGAATTCCCTTTATTAACAGGACCCTAACATCATACATTGACTCCAACCCCTACATTTTATAGACGAAGAAACTGAGGCCTAGAGAATTTAAGTAATTCATCCAGAGACAGAGAGCTAATTTGTGTCTGAGGCAGGATTCAAACTTTAATGTGCATGAACCTGAGTCAAATTCTATGCCCTATACTGCATGGGTGCCTTACATTCCCACCAGGAGTGGGATGTGAGAGTCAACGCAAAAAACACAAATGACTACATTTATAAACGCATAGGATTAGGTATGTGCTGGACTTTGGGAAATTTATTTATTTATTTGCACCTGGGAAATCAGCAAAGACTATAAATCAGGGCTTGATTTATTGTTTTTTTGATTGTCTAGACTATAGGAAATGATGAAGAAAATATTAATAATGCAGATTAAATTTATTTGTCTCTTTTGTGAGTCAATTGTGGTTAAGTGACTTGCCCAGGGTCACACAGTTAGTAAGTATGAAGTTATCTGAGGCTGGAGTTGAGCTCAGGTCCTCTTGACTCAGGGTTGGTGCTTTATCCACTGCCACCACCACCCCCAAATGCCCTTGCAATGCACTTAAGTCTTTTTTGTCTTTTTCCCCCACAGATCTAGTTGCTAAAAATTTATCTGCACAACCATTCCTAGACTTACAGATTTAAAGCTGTACGCGCTCACTTTATGGATGAGGAACTGAGATCCACAGAGATTTGACCAAGCTGTTATGAGGAGTAAAGGACAAAATCGGTTCTTGAATAGCTCTCTTTCTGTTGAACCATGGGGATTGCAATGACCCAGATCCATGTAACAATAGAATTTTAACTTTATGTTTATTTGGTCACAGATTGCCCTAAAATACTTCAACAATTTAGGGTGGAATTAAGTCCTAGTAAGGTTCCTAATCAAAATGGAATTTAAAAGAAATATTAAGCTGTAAAAATGATGGGCAGGACAATGGGTCACATTCTTTTGGAAATGGACAATGTGGAATTTTTCTTTGCCTGACAAAGAATATTTGTTATGAAAGTTATTTTTCTTATTTTCTCCCACCTCCCAAGTGAGGAAGGGAGAAGCAAAAACAAATGTTGTTTACTGAAAAAAAAATTTGAAATTCTGTTATTACATAGCTTATGAATAGGTGGTTCAGCTATTCTACAGGTCAGATTATGATCACCAAAGCGGAACTTCATATAGTAAAAACCTGATATAACATAGGTGGCAACACCAATCTTTTATAGTAAATTCTATAGTAAAGGATGTAATATACGATGTATATAATTCTGTAGTAAAGTATACAAAGAACTGCAAACAATCCTGTGAACAGGTGATTCAAGTATTATTAAACCCATTTTACAGCTGAGAAAACTGTACCTTGGAAGAGTAAGCAATTTGTCTAGATAATGTCAGAGCCATGATGTGAAGTATAGTTTTAGATAATAAAATAGAGAGGAGATGAATTGAGAGTACTAAACTGAGTGTCAAAAGACCTGCTTTCAGATTCTGAATTTGCTGTTCAGGGCTTTTGTGATTAGACAAATCATTTGCCTTCTCTAGGTCTCTGTTGCTCATCTGCAAAATGAGGTGCTAAGAATAAATTACTTCTAATGCTCTTTTTAGCTCTAAGTCTATGGTCCAAGAATCTGATAAATCCAGTGATGTATGTTTCATTGCAGTCTTGGTTCCACCCCTGATAGAAATGGGAATTAAGTGATTTCAGGCTAAGGTCTATTATTCTGCAGTACACCTGGACATCTGAACTCCAAAGTTTATGATCACTGGAAACCTGTAATTGAATGGCTCTTTCTCTGGGCCATATCTTATGAAAAGGGTCAGGGGATCACTGAGACAAAGTGCAGCCTCACTGACTGAGCCCTTTGGCTGCTTCCTCAAATAAGCGTGTAGACAGGTATATTATTAGACGGAAATCCCCATAGAGTCTTCTCTTGGTTCAGAACCACAGGCTGTGTACTCCTTGGGGGAGCAGCTGGTAAAACAGGGCTGTTCATTATCACTCAAATATCCCTGGGGTATAGTCCTCACAGTCTTTCCCATGCTCAAAAACCAATGGAGGCAGTTACGCTGATATACTAGTAGATTTATCTCATTTTTAAACCAATCCTATTTTTGAGAATCAGTTACAACTCACTCAAGAGCCCCGATTGCCACAAGAGACAGAAGGCATCTTCGAGATCATCTAGTCTAATTGCCTAGTTCATGCAGGAATTCTTTGTGCTTGAAAAGTTCCAGTTACTCCTATTGTGTCCCCTATTACACCTTTCCATGTCTCTATCTCTATGGTACAGTGGAAAGGGCACCAACCAGTGACACCCCCTGTGCAGCCATGAAGACAGCATTGAACTTCTTTGGAGCTCAGTTTCCTCTTCTCTCATATAATGGGGTTTCAATAAGATCAGTGACTACAGATCTTGAAATGAAAGGGACCTCAGAGACCATCCAATGTAGGCCCCTTATCTTATAGACAAGAAACCTAAGACACATAAGTGTTAAAAGACTTTTTCAAGTTCTTGGTAAGAGTGTCAGAGGTTAGTCTCCTGTGCCAGGTTTTCTGACTCTGGAGCCAGTGTGCTTATAGCCTTTTGTAATGATTTCCAAGGTCTCTTCCAACACTAAGTCCTGGAATCTTTCCAATACACTACTCTACTTTTGTCTCTCCCAATATTAATACTATTAAGGGATTCCACCAGACACAGGAAAAGAAAACTTCATTACTGCCATTATTGGTATGACTGATAGAGACTGTTGCCTTGAAAACCACCTTATGGATCAATTAAATTATAAGCACTAGATGTGTCACTATGACTGAATATGGATATGATCTAATGTTTTCCTAAAAATAACAAACACCAAAACTCCCATAATTTAATAAATTGATAACTTATATAATCTTCCTCTTAAATATTTCTTCCATGTTTCATTTTTATATTTGCACACTGGCTGAATTGAGGATTTAGCTGTCCAACAGAAAAATACATCTGCCCTCCCTACAGTTCCAGTCAAGACTTTATTTTTGTTTCCCAGCCCCCCCCCCCCCACAAAAGGTATTAGTTCTTTTCCCACCTGAAGGACAACACATGAGATCCTCACTGATGGAATTATCAGTCATCATTTAGCTGAAAGATTTTTTAGACAGAATTACTGGAACTTCAATTAATTGAATTGCCACTAGAGTGCACTATTGCAGTCTTTTGAATGTGATACGGAATATTTTTCTTTTTTTAAGCTACCTAAAAGAGATACAGAGTTCATAACAAAGTGTATTTCTTAATTGCCACCAACTACTAAATATGTGACAAATTATATGCATATTATATTTAATTTACCCTATGTTTTATAGGTTCACAAGAGATCTAAAAACAAAATCAAACCTACAATTTTGCATATAATTTAGCATTCCCCTAAATATTATTCTTTTCTTCCACTACTAGCATAATGGTCACAGCTTTCTTTTTTTTTTTTGTCAGAAATTTTAAAGTATAAAAGGAAAAACATGGGTCGCATCTTGATGTCAGCCTCCTGGTGTATACACCATAGGCATCAGGTTTTCCCTTCAGTAAGAAAGAAATGTTTGCTCATTTCAGTTATTCTCCAATGGTATCCTCCTGTCTGAAAATGAAAGTGCATATTGAATTCTATAGCCACCATCGGGAAGGATAATGCATATCCTGGAACAGGAAAGGAGAGAGAAGGAAAATATATAACTTGTCCCAAAGAGCAGATGAATCACAGAAATTAGAAATGGAAAGGACCTATTATGAAATGAAGACTACAGCTCAGGGAAAATCCAATTCCACTTATGTTTATTTCAGATTACAGTGCTCAGCATTTACACAGTTCTTACAACAATAGTTTGCTCTTTGGTCTAAAGCTCAAATGGAGCCCATAATAGGCTGCAGCACCTTTTTCTTCAACCAGGACAGGGTTACTCATAAGGCGAAATTCACACTAAAGTAATTAACTAGCTAGATAATTGCTGTACTTTCTCTTCTAGCTTCCAACTCTAAACAACAGTTCACTAGAAGCCATCACTACTCTCAATATGCAAATCAGTAATTGCCAGATACTGATTAAACTAACCATAGAAAAGACATGGTGGGGACTTCTCCAATTCTTCTTAGACAAAGACCTAATAATATATAATGAGAGGATGAATATGGATTATCTGAATGTGTCAAATGAAATTTTCTTGGTGTCTAGACTACCTAAGTGATTATAATTTATCACATATCAGGATTTGCTTTTCAAAAGCCAAAATAGGAAACACAGATTTTCACTCTTCTTTCCTGTGAATTTCCCTCCACTACTACCTAAGGGCAGATAGAATGGATGCTGTTAGCTCTGACATACCCAAGGGATGAAAAAGATGGTTCAATTTATGCATTTTCTACTTTAAATATGTTTTTCTATTGTCCCACATATGAATATATCAGAGGCTGGAAGCCAGCTCTGAAAAAAATCAAGTTTTAGTGTGCTAAGGAAATGGATAGTGTGAGCTGAGTATCCATTTACAAACGACTTTGTCCAATCAATGGGATCTAGTACAGGGGGGAAAGCAATTATCCTAAGGCTTTACACAAATACCACTCATCCGAAACAAGGTCAGTCTGAACAGAAGAATGAAAGGTAAATTCAATGAAAATTATCTGTTCTATTAATTGTTAAAGTTTTGAATGACTAGAATTGACAGAGGTACTAAGGTACCTGTTCCAGGTTCTAACAACTGACTAAACCTGCCTTTTAAGAAAACAGAGTTTAAAAAAGGTTCATTCAGTTAGATGATAATAATTTATTAAGCATCTACAATTGCCAGGCATTATGCTAAGCACTGAGGATACAAAGAAAGGCAAAAAATGTATACATGTGTGCGTGTATGTGTGTGTGTGTAGTTGCCTATCTGGATCTTCAGACTTCTTCTTCCTGGGGCAGAGCCAAGATGGCGGAGTAGAAAGACACACATACACATAGCTTCGAACCCACAACCCATAGAACATCTACAAGAAAGTAACTCACGGCGAATTCTGCACCCAGAGGCCACAGAACATTGGAGCGAGGGAGATTTCTGTTCCAGAGAGACCTGCAAACCTCTCCCAAAAGGTCCTTCAGCCACGGACTGGGCGCCAGGACTCAGAGCTGAGTACAGCCCTGCCGCGGCTGCAGCACCAAGAGGAAAAGATCCGAGTGGGCTTCAGGGACGGGATCTCCAGCAACCACACGGGTCCCTCCACCCACAGGTGACAGGGGTCGGTGAGAGGGTCTCTTTGGCGGGTCGAGAGGGGAGTGGGGTGCCCCCATAATTCAGGCCCCCTCGGGAGGCAACAGCGGAGACGGGAGCAGACAGGGGCTCCCCAAGCAGGCAGGAGCCTGGATCCATTGTTGAAGGTCTCTGCATAAACACCCTGAGGGAACTGAGCCCGTGAGGTAGCCCTGCCCAGACCTGAGCACCTGAACTTGATCTCACACTGAATAGCAGCCCTGCCCCCGCCCAAAGCACTGAGGCTGGGAAACAGCATTTGATTCTCAGACCCCAAGCGCCGGCTGGGAGGATCCAGAGGCGAGGTGGGTGTGAGGAGAATATTCAGAGCTCAAGTCACTGGCTGGGAAAATGCCCAGAAAAGGGAAAAAAACCAAGACTATTGAGGGTTACTTTCTTGGTGAGCAGGTTTCTCCTCCCCTCCCTTCTGATGAGGAAGAGCGGTGCTCACCATCAGGGGAAGACACAGAAGTCAGTGCTTCTAAGTCCCAGCCCACTCAATGGGATAAGTTCTGGGAAAAGGTCTTACAGAGCCCAAACAATTTTCAAAATCATGATAGAGAGGTGGAGGAAAAACTGGGAAGAGTAATAAAAGACTTGCAAGCAAAGTATGAACAACAAATCAGCACCCTGCTAAAGGAGACCCAAAAAAATGCGGAAGAAAATAACACCCTGAAAAATAGGCTAACTCAATTGGCAAAGGAGGTTCAAGAAGCCAAGGAGGAGAAGAATGCTTTCAAAAGCAGAATTAGCCAAATGGAAAAGGAGATTCAAAATCTCACTGAAGAAAACAGTTCTTTCAAAATTAGAATGGAACAGATGGAGGCTAATGACTTTATGAGAAACCAAGAAATCACAAAAGAATGACAAAATGGAAGATAATGTGAAATATCTCATTGGAAAAACAACTGACCTGGAAAATAGATCCAGGAGAGACAATTTAAAAATTATGGGCCTACCTGAAAGCCAGGATCAAAAAAAGAGCCTAGACATCATCTTTCATGAAATTATCAAGGAAAACTGCCCTGAGATTCTAGAACCAGAAGGCAAAATAAATATTGAAAGAATCCACCAATCACCACCTGAAAAAGTTCCAAAAATAGAAACTCCTAGGAATATTGTGGCCAAATCCCAGAGTTCCCAGATCAAGGAGAAAATATTGCAAGCAGCTAGAAAGAAACAATTCAAGTATTGTGGAAATACAATCAGGATAACACAAGATCTAGCAGCTTCCACAGTAAGGGATCAAAGGGTGTGGAATAGGATATTCCAGAAGTCAAAGGAACTAGGACTAAAACCAAGAATCACCTACCCAGCAAAACTGAATATAATACTTCAGGGGAAAAATTGGTCTTTCAATGAAATAGAGGACTTTCAAGCATTCTTGCTGAAAAGACCAGAGCTGAAAAGAAAATTTGACTTTCAAACACAAGAATGAAGAGAAGCATGAAAAAGTAAATAGCAAAGAGAAGTCATAAGGGACTTTATAAAAGTTGAACTGTTTACATTCCTACATGGAAAGACAATATTTGTAACTCTTGAAACTATTCAGCATCTGGGTACAGGGTGGGATAACACACACACACATGCACATGCACACGCACACACATATAGAGACAGAGTGCACAGAGTGAACTGAAGAGGAGGGGATCATATCTTAAAAAAAATGAAATCAAGCAGTGAGAGAGAAACATATTGGGAGGAGAAAGGGAGAAATGGAATGGGGCAAATTATCTCTCATAAAAGAGGCAAGCAAAAGACTTTTTAGTGAAGGGAAAAAGAGGGGAGGTGAGAGAAAAACATGAAGTTTACTCTCATCCCATTCCACTAAAGGAAGGAAGAAAATGCACAGTCATTTTGGTATGAAAACCTATCTTACAATACAGGAAAGTGGGGGATAAGGGGATAAGCAGGGTGGGGGGGATGATGGAAGGGAGGGCACGGGGAAGAGGGAGCAATTTGAGGTCAACACTCATGGGGAGGGACAGGACCAAAAGAGAGAACAGAAGTAATGAGGGACAGGATAGGATGGAGGGAAATATAATTAGTTCTTGCACAACACTACTATTATGGAAGTCATTTGCAAAACTACACAGATCTGGCCTATATTGAATTGCTTGCCTTCCAAAGGGAAGGGGTGGGGAGGGAGGGAGAGCAGATTGGGAGACAGGGGCAATTAGAACGCTCGGTATTTTGGGGTGGGGGGAGGGGACAAAATTTTGTGAAAATGAATGTTAAAAGTTAAATAAATCAATAAAAAAAAGTGCATGCAAGAAAAAAAAAACTTCTTCCTTATCCCCACATTAAGGCAAAGATTTCAAATTTCATAATAAACATTGGGGAGATCATTATCATGTATTCAGGAGCTCCAAGTATTTTATGTAGTTTTCTGTCACTAATTCTCAAAATACCCATGTAATTTTAACAGCCAATATTAATAGATTATCTTTACACATGGGAAAACTGAATTTCAGAAACATGAAACAATTTGTCCACAAAAACTTTAAGGAAATTCCAAGACTCCACTTACTTAGTTCAGTATATTGCATATTCAAGCTCATTGTTAGCCTGAACATGCAGATTTTAATTATTTCCCTTAAATGCAGAGTTGATTTGGCAAAAATGTAAAAGATTTGGTTCAGAACTCTTAATCTGGCACCAGATAAATCTAATTAGTTGTTAAAATATGCTTCCAGCACTCTTCACACACACACACACACACACACACACACTCACACACACACACACACACACACACACACACACACACACACTGGTGTGTCTTTGCTGAAAGGTTGTTCAGTATTTGTAAAATCTCAAGTGAATTGTCCTGCCTAGAGATTTAATGTAATTTCTGAGTGGGAGACTTTGATGCGATTCATCATTTTCATTCTCTACGTATTTAGCACCATAGAACACTAACCTAATCCAAGACAATCAACCTGTGCAAAGCTGTACAACGTTAGCCAACTGATCCATGGTTGCTTACTGTTATTGGCCACCAACTATAGAATTTTCAACAGAAAATATCATGCAGTTTTGTTACTATTAGATGACTTTGCCTTTCAGGCTGATGCTAGAGTTCCATTTGGCCCCTTCCTGCCAGAAAGACCTATTTTATGGGTTTGCACCAGTAGACTGTATGATTTTTGCCATGGCACTCGGATTTTTTCACTACAAATAAAATCAAATTCTTGGTCTGATATACTTAGGTCCCTTGGGGCTTGATGGAAAATCCATGTGTCTGGATTTTACAGGCTACAATTACAGTGGAGACAAACCTCACCTATCTACCAAGAAACAGGAGAGGTGAAGGAGAGAGGGATAACAGTGATATTGTCTGAAACTTAAGTCCTGCAGTAATATGTCCGGGTAGTTCACAGATATTTCTATTCAAAAGAGGTTGAAGAATACAGTCTAACAATGATACTCAAGACAGGCAACTTCTATTGAGTGTTGTATTCTCTTTAATAATATCAAGAGAGTCAGAAAGGACCTTACATATTCAGTCTAACCCCATTATTTTATAGAGGGGAAAGTAAAAAACAACTGAGGCCCAGAGAAGTAGAGCGACTTGCCTAATGTTACACAAATAATAAGCTGCGGGCCTGGAAATTGAAGTCAGAACTCTAGAAGCAATGTTCTTTCTACTCTAGTCATTTTTGTCTGCATTAACCTCTCCCTTGACACGATAAATACCAAGCGACAAGTAAAGCACATGAAGAATTTTCATGAAATTTTATTGGTAGACTTCTGCATATGCTTCTCTGCTTTCTGGCCCAGCAACTTTCAAGTCTCCTTTTGCCAACATTCTGTAGGTAAACGTCACTTCTGTTGGCACTTAGAGGGAAGCATTTGTTCCCAGTAATGCTAATGGTCTGTTGGACAAACTGCTAGTCTCTATGGCATACTATTTTTTGGGGCACTTTAACTTCTGAAGTCTAGCCTCATTTGGGTCACAGCAACCCCCCCTCAAACAAACAAACAAAAAGAAGAATCATTTCAAGTCCTATAGTTATATTTTCAGTTAGATTAATTCATTTGCATCAAGTGGCAGGGGCAAATTTAACAATCTTATCAATGGTCTCTTGATTTATAAAAGTGCTAAGTATTTTATTTTCTCTTGAGTAGGGACCCTTTTAACCACTTCATTAATCAAGTTCATTAATTATACTTTTCCTACTTGGTTGCAAAAAATGTATACATAATTACATTGCTGACTAGCATCCACCTGCTTGATATTTAACAGCTCTTGTCATAGAATAAGCTAAAAATTGGGTGGTTCAAAAGCTGTTATTATTTCCAGCATGAAATCATTTCCAGGTTGGAGGATTTCCCACTGAGATGCTCATTCTCCATTGCTGTTAGCACTGCATTGCGGTTTCGTTTAAACATTCGGGCCCCCGATGCAATTCACACTGCACTGTCAACTACATTTACTCCAAGAATTGTGAATTTGAGATGACCGGAGATGTCCATCCTCTCAGTGTTTCTACTAAAATGGAAAGAGAGAGTGGAGAGCAAAGCAATGCCAATGCCCTGCTGCTTGTTTATCGCTAATAGTGTTTACTGACTAGAATATTCTTAAACAAACCTTAGCAACATACTCAGGTGATCTTCTCTTGTCCACTTTCCAACACAACCCTCTGTTCACGCATCTTGAAAATGACAGGTTTTAGACACCTTGCTCAAATAGTCTGAACTACAAGTCATGACACATGTAGATTTTCTTGTTCCTCCAAAAGCACCTACCATGCTTTCAGTACTTTTTACACAAAATGATATCCAAAAAAGGGATAGAAACTTGGATGCTTGGCAGTGGTTGTAGTGACACTGTGGGTAGCATTATTCTGTCCAACCAAATATTGAACTGATGCTCCAGGATAAAATTAGGACTACAGAGCTGAGCATTGTGTATCATAGGAGATGTAATAACCCCAATCCTATGTTCCTGACCAATTTCTAAAACCAGAGAGTTTCTGGAAGAGAAAGGGGCCATTTACCTCCTGTTACTATAATTTGGCAAAAGTTATTTTCTTTTTTGCTGGCTTTTCAGCCTGTTGCATCATATTGTAATAGGGAATATCTAGAACAAAATAATACCTATTTCTGGGAAGTCCAAATAATGTGACAGTTTTAATCTTAGCTAAAAAAGATCCCATCTATTGTCATGCAATTTCTAGTGCCATCAACTTCATCTCTCTCCTACCAAAACCCTGGATTCACTCCCTGGGGAGTTTTTACCTTACCTTACACAGAAATAGACCTTAATGTCATTTCCTAGCCATTCCCAAACCATCCCACCTACACTTGGGCCATTCTCCTCATTCCTTTCCTTCCGGAACCTTGGACTCTTCCTCTGGTACTCGAGGTTCTCTTGTATGGATGTTACACTTAACTGTCATGGAATCAAGCCTCCACATAACTTCCAAGAAACTACCAAACTATGCTACATACTTTCTGGTAATCTTTCCCATTCATTTTCTCATCCCTCAATCTACATGTTTGGCTTCCTTTGACATATTGAAATTAGGACATAAGCACCATTTGGGTAGGGACTCTCATGCTTGTGATTTTTATCCCCAGAATTGTCTATCCCCTGCATTACAGTAATTGATTAATAAATGTTTTACCATCCATACATTCATTCCTCTTAATATTACGAGACCAAGACAAAAAGGAAATCAAGTGGTTTTTCCACAGGGAGTATGGTGACTATGGAAAATTTGGAATTAGAATCAAATTTTCCAGATTACATGTGATTCTTAATCTATGTTTTTTGGCTTCTGAGATATAACACAAAACTGACTCAAATGAGTTTTGGTTTCTGAGATATAATACACAGAAATGACTCAGATGACTTTAGAATGTTTTTAATATTTTCCTAGAATAATATCACATTATAATACTTTCTTCTACTTTATGTCAGTCAAACTCTAAAAAAAATGCTTAGGTGCCTACTAAACTAACTACTAAAAGAAGCTATAAGCCCTCTGAGATTTGTGATGATTAAAATCAGGCATATCTCCTTTCCTTATTTGAGCATGTTCATTCTTCCACTTCTACGTGTACAACCCCCTCTTTTTTGTCCCCACAAACTGTGTTACCCATGCAATATCAGATGTATGACTTAAGTCGGGGGTGAAAGTTGTAAAGGCCCATAGACTTTCCTTGTCTTAGAGACAGCTGGCAGTGAGTGGAGAGAATGCTGGGCTGTTTGAAAGGCAGTTAGTCAGTGTCAGTCAGTGAACTCTTATGAAGTATCTACTATGTGCCAGGCAGTGTACAAAGATCTGGTGGAGAGAGAGAGGAAGGCAGGCAGGGACAGACAGACAGAGAGACACAGACAGACAAAAGCCAATGTCTGCATTCAAGAAGTTCACAATGTAATGGGAAGCAAACCAATATGAACAAATATACTACGTACAGTACAAATAGGAAATAATTGGGAGGGAAGGAATAGAGCTGAAAAAGGTTGGGAGATCTTGATTGGGACTTAAAGGAATCCTGGGAATCCTGTAGGTGGAGATGAGGAGGGTGAGCCTTGCAGTCATGGTAGACTGCCAGGGAAAATGCTCAATCTAGAGATGCACTTTCTTTTTTGTGAAACACTAAGGAGGACTTTGTTACTGCATGAAAAGTACATGGTAGACAGGAAGGTGTAAGATGATTGGAAAGGTAGGAGGGGTCTAGGTTATGAAGGGTTGTAAATACCACGGGATTTTGCATTTGATACTAGGAATGATAGCGAGCCATTGGAATTTAAGGGAGGGAGTGGTTATTAAAATGGTTGGACCAGCACTTTAGGGAGGTCACTTTGGTGACGGAATAGGGGATCGATCAGAATGGGGAGCAGCTTCTGGCAGGCAATCTCATGAGTACCTATTGCAGAAGTCTAGGACTACATGATAAGGGCTTACACCACAGTGGTGGCAGTGTTAGAGAAGTGAAAGGAATGTATTTAAGAGATGTTGCATAGGTGAAATTGGAAGGCTTTAGCAACAGATTGTATATGATAGGTGGGTGAATTATAGAGAAAAGTCGAGGACAACACCTAAGATATGAACATGCAGGACTGGGAGGATATTGTTTCCCTCTACTGTGATAGGGGAAGTAGGAGCAGAGGTTTAGGGAGAAAGACAAAGACTGAGGTTTTGGACATGTTGATTATAAGATGTCTACTGAACATTCAGTTCAAGAAGTCATAAAGGCACCTAAGTCCAAATCTAGATTGAGACACTTATTACGTGTGTGAGTGGATACACCACTTAACTTCCTTTTGTCTCAGTTTCCTCATCTGTAAAACAGGGATTAAATAATAGCACCTTTCTACAGGATGGTTGCATCAAATGAGATATTATTTGTGAAAGAGCTTTAGCACATTATCTGGCACATTGTCACTGCTATTCAAATGCTTTTTCCCTTCCCATTCCCCCAATTCTGAACTCTAGGCCCAGTGCACCATCTACTGTGTCACTGAGCTGTGGAAAGAAAGACTTCTATTAGGGTGCTTGTTGTGGGATACTACAGGAGAAAAATGTAAGCAAAATAAAGGAATGCTCTATTGTTTACTGTTTTTGCTACCACCAAAGCCATATTCCTCATTTTTCTAAAGTACACAGTCTGAAGCCTGATTATAGATATATAGACATGCCAAATTTTGGCATTCATTCATTTATTCATTGAACAAATGTTTCATCAACAACTATTTTTTGCAGAGTTCTGTATCAGACACTAAGAAAGAATGATAGGATGTTTAGATAAGATATGGTATCCACATTCAGGAAAATGTCCATCTTATAAGGAGATGACAAACTATCATATGTATTATTTTGATATAAATACACTAGAGAAATAGAAATCAATATGCCATGTAAGGTATCAAAGAGAAAGTATTATAAGGAGTCAGGTGAAAATCAGAGACAGCTTCATCGGAAGAGGTGGTTTGAAATGGGTCTTTCAGACCTCACACTTGACCCATAGTATCTATTTGTGATATTGTTATAGGGAACTCATTGATATGATACATTTATAGTGTTTGGGATATCTTAAAGTGTTATATAAATGTTAACTATTCTTAATAATATTTATTATTATTTACTGCTCCACTGTATACCTTACTTTATATATTTCAGGCAAATCCCTAAGAGTTGTATGTTCACATAGGTACATTTCTGAACCACTCATACCTAGTGTTACCAGAGCTGATAGCTTCCCAGCTCCTCCACTGTTACTGAAAATGTGGAACTGGAGGGATGGACAAGGATGGTATAGATAGCTTGCAGATCAGGAAAAAAAAAGATTAATTAGAAAAAAAGAACCTAGAACATTGAATGGCTGCCTTAAATACTTGCCCTATCCCTCCTTCCCTTATCTCCCACCTCTCTAGACAGAGAATAAGGTGATGACCCAGCAATGAGTATCCCAAATGACATGATACCAGAAGGGAGGTAAGAGTGTGTGGTGTTTGAGTACTGCTCCTGTCACATGCTGAGTGAATGGTAGAACAGATTCCCATTGTTATCACTCAAGTAAAACAGAGTTAATTTGAACACCTGCAGCAGTCGCATGCTGTAAATGTTAACCATCTCTTCAGGGTACATGATTATATATTAGACCTATCTTCCTCTTAGAACAAGATCTCTCTCTCTCTACATAATATTTGAGTGCCTTGTCCATTTGTCAATTGCAAATGGCTCAAGTGAAGTTACTCCCATTATTTCCCTTGAGAGAATAGTGTTTTTTTGTCTCCTCACAAAACAAGATGTCGTTGTTCAGAATTATAGCAGCCAAGTTGGCCAAGTAGTTTGTCAGTCTCTTCTGCACTCAAAGTAAATATACGCTGGGATCCTTTGCTTTGCCCTGTAAGAAGGAACATCAGCTTCCAATAAAAAAATACAGAGAAGTACCATCCAGGAACAAATGAAAAAGAACTTTTTATAATACCAAAGTAGTTCCAATCAAGAACCCAAAACCCAACATGCAGAAATGACATTTTTTTATACCATGGGATGTTGTAATGCGGATTGATTTTCCTTATCCTTTTTTACTGCCAGCACCATTTGCCCCCTTTGCCTTCTGTTTCTCATTTGTTGGCATTATTTTATGAATGGTTAAGCTTAGAGTAATTTTACAGCAGCAGATTCAGGGTAAAGCCTGGTCACTTTGCAATGTTTACCACTATCAACACCATGCATGATTAATTGTAAAACATGAGTGAGTTGAAATTTGTCTCATCTTCCTGACTTATTTTTTAAAAATCTTTATTGCTTTTTCATAGTACCTCTCCTTCTTTTTCTAGACTCCTTCCTCTATCAGAGAGTCATTCCACATAATAGTTTATAAAAAGAGAAAAAAGAGAAAAAATTGCAAAACTAATTTGCACATGAAGCAATCTGATTTTATATGCATTATTCTATACGTATGGCCCTCAGGATTGTGAATCCATTGAATATATCTAATTCCAGGATTTCAGGATTTCATATTTTTCTAGTCAGGGCCATGATTGGTAATCATAATTTTGCAACATTTGGTATTGATTTTTATTGTTATTTGCATGTACATTGTTTATACTGTGTTCTTTTCTTATTTAATTTTGCATTATTTCAGATGCCTTTTTTGTTAGGCAATCAGGATTAAGTGACTTTCCCAGGGTTAGACTGTTAGTAAGTATCTGAAATTGGATTTGAACTCGTCCTCTTGACTCCAGGGCCCTGCTCTGTCCACTGTGCCACCTAACTGCTCTTTTTTCATATGTCTTGTCATGCATCTATATAGTTATATCATTTTTTTTGTAGCATTGTAATATTCTATTATACACATGTATCATAACTTCATTAGCCACTAGATTTATGTGGCTGAGGTGTGGAGAACATCATGGTATTTTGGAAAGGTCATTGGACCTAGAATCTGAAGATCTGATCTTTTACCTAGGGATGTCTGGTAGAAGGGAAGGCTTGGGGAGAAAGCTAATGAATCCAATTTTAGACATGCTTATTCTCTGAGATCTGCCATTTGAACTGCCTAATAGACAACTGGCGATGCAGAACTTAGTAGAGGGAGAGGTTCAGGCTCATTGTACAGATATGGGAATAATCTGCACAGAGATGACAGTTAAAACCATGGGATCTGAAGAGCTTAATGAGAGAGAGAGAGAGAGAGAGAGAGAGAGAGAGAGAGAGAGAGAGAGAGAGAGAGAGAGAGAGAGAGAGAGAGAGAATAGAGGTAGAAAAAGGAGAGGAATCAGGACAGAGCATCAAGCAACACCTATAGATGGGGTTATGATAGAGAAGATGAGCCCATAGAAATTAAAAAGAAGCAACTAATGAGGAGAACTAGGAAAGAACAATATGACAAAAACCCAGAGACAAGAAAATCTACATGAAAGGAGGGTGCTCAATATTGTCAAATATATCAGATGGATTAAGAAATTTTAAGACCAAGAACAGGCAATGTGTCAATTAAGAGGTTATTGGTGACTTTGGAGACAACTGTTTCATTGGAATAATGAAGTCTTTGCAAAAGATTGGGTAAGTGAGAGGAGGGATGATCAGAAGTATTGAAAATGTTTTTGAGAAATTTGGTAAAAATAGGAAAAAAAGAGATATATAACTTGAGGGGCATAGTAGGATCTAGTGGAGTGTTTTTAAGTATATAGCGGGATTAGGCATATTTGAAAGCAGGAAGAAAGGAACCAGTTGATTGGGGGAATTTAAAGATTTAAGAGAGAGGGAAGATAATTGAGGATGCAATGTGTTGGATAATATGGAAGGGGAAAGAATTAAGGACTGGTCTTGGCAAGGAGAAAGGCTACCACTTTGTCAGAGACTAGGAGAAAGGAGGTTAGAGTAGGGGAGGATGAAAAAAAGATTTAATAATAAGAAAATGAGAGAAAAGGTCAGGTATCCTACAAATCATTGCTAGAGTAATTTTCTTTGAGTGTTGAGCTAACCACATGATTTCCCTTCTCAACCAACTCAACTGTTTTCTATTGCCTATAGGATAAGACATAAACTTATCACTTTAACTTTTAAAGTTACAAGAAATCTGGTCCCAGATTATCTCATTTGATCTTCATAACAACTCTGTGGCATTTTTTTATCCTCAATCACAGAGCAGTAAACTGTAGCTGAGATAGGCAAGAGACTTGTCTGGTATCACACAACTAGTAAATATCAGAGGCACGAATGGAACTCAAGTCTTCTTAACTTTTAAGTAAAACAATCTATCTGCAATACTAACTAAATGAAATTGAACTGCATTATTCAATTGAGAGCAAATGAGTATCTATTTTGACTACAGTTTTTATTATCATGATACCCTTAAGCCACTTTCATTCTGCTTCCCTCTCTTCCTCCTTTATCCATTTGTCTTACTTTTGTACTTCCTGCTTACTCTTCTTACAGTTCCCCTTGTGCCCTCCATTCTTCCCTCTTCCTCTCTCTTTTCCCACAATTATCTGCTCCACAAATCAAGTAAAAGCTCAAAAAAAGTATTCTTTTTTGAAAATGTGTGAATAAACCTCTGTGAACACTTCTTTATCACTCTTTGAGCTTTGAAAAATATGTGGTTGTATGTAGATTCCTCCACGTCAGAAGCTTGTAGTTTAGCTATACACAGAGTAAGACCAAATGAATATGCTAACAAAACATTCTGGGTCCTTTTCTGAGAAAAGTGGTGTTAGTAATGTAATCAGAGAAAGTACAATCCCTTAAATCACATTTTCTACTCTTATCATTGGAAAAAATAGTATTAGAAACAATAGATTTTGAAATAGAGATAATGTTAAACTATGAATCTTGAGAAATCAACTGAAAGAAGTTTAAGGTTTCAAAAAATAATTGGGAAAATGTGTGAAGATAAAAAATTGATTTCCTAGTTTTAGAATCTATTTTCATGATGAGGGAAAATTCACCAAAAAGTGTCTTGTTAAGATTAGATTCATCTTTTAATTGGAGTCTCTCTTGATGAATTCAATAATAGCATTCCATGAATAGAAAATCGTGAAAATACCAGCAAATGAAGAGATTCCACCTTTGAGAAAGCTAAAACAGTAACTGAAACAAAAGACTCTCCATGAAGAGATAATTTGTGAGATCAACTCTCTAAATCAAAACCTTTTTTTTTAAACATAAGGATATGAAGGCACACAGTCATAAGGGTATTAGTAATATAGCTGCATTTGGAACTTATCTCTTGATATTCCATCTCTGTGGTTCATGCTCTTTTAAATTTAGTTTTATTTAGTTTTCATCCTTAAGTGTGGTGGCTATACTATTAGAAAGAATTTTAATATTTAAATAGTGACAGAGTTTTTAAAAATAAGTGAGCCTGATGCAAGATCGTAGAAAAAAATCAACTTTCAATCATTCCTGATAATTAGAAGACAGAGAATGTTGATATATAAACTCACAATTATTCTGAAATTATTAGTTGCAATCTCATCCCTAAGGAAATCTTTATAAATGCTAATTCATATTGTCATAACAATTGTTAGATTTGGGTATAACATTTAAAAATCCCAAACTCGCATCTTTTCCCTGCTGATTGATGTCATAACCCAAAGAAGGAATTTTATCTTCCATTCTCCAAAAAAAAGAAAGAAAGAAAGAAAGAAAGAAAGAAAGAAAGAAAGAAAGAAAGAAAGAAAGAAAGAAAGGCAAAAATAAACATCAAATGTAATAAGTGGATTGTCACCTACATCCGAGACTGCAAGGAGAGCTCAATTTCTTGGATTACTCAGGGTCAAGAGTCTAGCAGGATGGGAATGATTATTAAAAAGGGGGATATAAATTATCAAAATTCTTGATAATTTATCTCTCACATGTGAAAAAATAAAATAATATGCTATTTTACATAATATATAAAATAAGATATTCACTGCACATCTAGTGACAAATTTTATATATGTACATATACATATATAGTAGTAAAGAGACCTTAGCTTATTTTTTTCATACTGACAGTCATCATGTTTAGTTTTAGTTTATTGAACAAGTCTATGATTAAAAATGTGGGAGCACTATTGATATTTCTTAACAAGCATTCAATAAAAAACATTTGCAAAATGTTTAAGATGTTTTATTTTTCCTAAATTTCTTGAAAACCTCCTGGATCTGTGCATTACTTGAAATAAAATTAAGCTCAAAGGGTTGGGAGGAAGGCATTGTTTGCCAAGCTTTTCAAACTTCTATTACTTTAGTCCTTCACTTAAAGAAGGAGAAAAGGCCCTACACGATCAGAACATTTTACAATAAGAGTTACTCAGTTATAACTTCAGAAGTATAGTATTCTACTAAGAGAATAGCAAGTGTGGGGGAACTTTAAATGTCCCAGATCAGAAGTAAGACATTTCTTAAGTCTGATGTAATGGAAGGTGTACTGCCTGCGGAAGACCCTTGTCCTATTGACAGGCTGGCCTCTAACCAAGTGTATGCCATTTGACACATCACCTAACCTCTCTGGGCACCAATTTTCTCATTTGTAAAATGAAGGAACTGGATTACTTTAAATGATCTCTAAGGGCCCTTCTCCATCTAATATTCTATGGATCTCATCACTCTATGCCAAAGTACATTGTATTCATTCTGCCCTTTGCATCAGGAATCAATATTGATTCAAATTTATATTCTTTAAATGAGATCAAATCCAGCTTCAGATACTGGCAGTGTGACCTGAGACAAGACTCTTGATCTTCATTTGCCTCAGGTTCCTTAACTGTAAAATGGAGATAATAAGTTCGTCCACCTTTCAGTTGAAAGTAACATGAGATATTTGTCAGGTGCTTAGAACATTGTCTGACACACAGTACACACTATATAAATGCTAGTTTTTATCCACATCATTATTGCTATTAATAGTGCTAATAACTATTCTTTTTTATAGTACTTTAAGTTTTATAAAATACTTCCTTCCAGAATGGCCCTGTTATGTACGTAATATAAAAATCATCATTTCTATTTTTTAAAGATAGGGAAATGGAAGGGGGTGGCATAACGATATGAGTAGACTTTTTACATGCCTCAAATCATGTAGTTTAGTGTTGGGGGATTTGAATTTAGGCCTTCTATATCAAACTTCCCATACTGAGTACTTCTTTAAAAATCATTAAATAGCCAATAACTGAAAGTTTCTCTGTTATGTCTAGAGTGATATGGTGAAAAAAGTATTCATTTTGTAATCAGGAAACTTAGGTTTAAATCCTGGCCATGGCACTCACTGCCTCTGTGACCTTAGGACAGTAATTTAATCTCTCTGGATCTCAGCTTTCTCAACTGTAAAATGAGGAGGTGAAATTTGAAGACTTCTGAGGTCACTTCATATTCTAACTCTACAATCCCTTGATCCTTCAGGCTATAGATTAGTTTGGAGGCTAGAGACTATCTGTGCCACATTAATAAGAATTCTAGGGCAAAAGAGGAGAGTTATATAGGCGCAGTTTCTATATCTATTATCTCACTAGATTTTTAGGTCCTTGAAGGCAAGTGTTATTTTTCATTGTTTTGGGGGGGTCCTTAGTATCTCACCCAGTTTTTTGATAAATTTTTGGCGAATTAATTGACTGTTTCTCCCATAATACTTGTATTATATGGGCAGAGTGGGATAGTGAGAACACTAGGCTAGAAGGCTAAGCATGAACATTCATACTCTGGCTCTAACATTAACATATTGGGTGTATATGGATGGGCAAATCATTTCACTTAGTGTCTCAATGTTTCTTCCATCTATAAAATGAGTAAAATGATCTGTATATTGTCTGTCCCTTCTAGCTAGGGAATAGTCTTCAAAAGCCTTAAAGTACAACTTGTAGACCTCAGAAGATAGATCAAAGGGGCCAGGGTGTGATGTCTGTGAGATCAGGAAGAATAAGACAAGACTGAATGAATGGACGAAAGAACGAAAGTTGCTGGTATGTAAAGGAGCCGTAACAAGACAAAATTCTGTGTTCCTTCTCTCCCCGTCCTTTAAACCATCATCATTCTTGTCCTTGCTTTTACCACTATATGTACTTTTAGAGGAACTTCATGAATTATAATTCACTGAACTGCAAAGGGAAAGATTCCTTGAGCAAACGATTTGTAGTCCATAGAAAACATGACCAGATGCCTGAGTAAACTGGGTCTTTGGGGAAACTCCAGGGTCATTTGACCAACTTTAAATACTGTAACAGTTTTACTGAGTTTTATATTACTGTTTAACAGCTACCGCTACAATGGCAAAGAATAATAAGAGGGAAAATAACTGTTACATAAAGTCCCTCCAAATCAGAACCATTTCATGAAGATGCTAACTACATAAATTCTCTTAACAAAACTACATCCTGGTTTGTATTGTTTAAAAAAAAAGGTGCTAATAAATTTTAGTCAGTTTTAGAAAAGGATTTCTATGTGCCAGATTTTACATTCCCCACTCCGCAACAAAACTTCTTTTACTCCCTTCCTACATTAATCCCTGAAGTTAAGTTTACTGATATTTCTGATAATTGCTTAGTTATATAGATAGTCATAATTTAATTTATGCAGCAAGATACAACTGAAATGCTAGAAGAAAAAATAAACACCCACATGATAAGTTTGAAAGAAATGTTAGCATTCCTTTTACTTTCGAACCAAATGCCTGGTATAATAGCGAAGAGACCCTAGGCTCGAGAGAAGTGACAGGATCTCGGCTCATGTGCTGCCCCTCAGAATTGTGATCTGAGAGATCTTTTGAAAATTCTTTGTGTTCCCTACATTTTGGGTTCCTCATATGTGAAAAAAAAAGTGAGTGAATCTGAAATCTTGCTAGATCCAAGATATAGTGCCTAGTCAATAGTAAAAATATAAACAAATTCCTTTCACAAGCTATCTCCTATCTTCTTGGCTTCCTTTAACAGTATTAGTCTTGTTACAGTTAATTATTCAGTGAGGTTCATCTACTCTGTCAATCCCCATGGACCACCCAATCCTCCCTCTTTGGAAGGCAACTTCCTCTATAACTTACTTTGCTGAAGTCCTTCTCTTAGCTCAGGTTCCATCTTGGCTGTGAGATCTTCCTTGATCCTAGCCAACTGAAAGGGATATTTACCTTCATTTGGGTCTCCCCTTTGACCTTATCACATTTTATATTATGCTGTATTTAGCTGTATACATTCTTATTTACATTTCCTTACTCCTTTGTTGTTGTGGCTGGTTAGTCATTTCAGTCATTAGTCATTTCAGTCTAACTTTTCATGACCCTATTTGGGATTTTCTTGCCAAAGATATTGGAGTGCTTTGCCATGTCTTTCTCCAACTCATTTTACAGATGGGGAAATTGAGGCAAACAGGATTAAGTGGCTTGTCCAGTGCCACACAGCTAATAAGTGTCTGAGGCTGGATTTGAACTCAGGTTTTCCTGGCTACAGGCCTGGCATTCTATCTACCTTGCCACCTAGCTGTCCCAACCGTACTCCTGTTTTATTCTATTTTATTGGAGGGGAGAGAGTTTGGACCTGAACTTCGCTGGTGTAGATAGGGAACTTCTGGTGAGGACATTCCCCAACTAAAGCATATTTGCAGCTTTTCAGTAAATTTTAGAATTAGCTATTTGCCTGGGGATACTGACTTGAGATGCCTCTTTGCCAAAGGTGACACATTTGCTGTCAGAGGCAGGGCTTAAACTCGGGTCTTCCTGACTGAACTGCCAGAGCATTCTGATTCTCCCCTTCTCTTCTATTATATCACAAATGTCTTGAAGGCAAAGTTTGTGCCATGTCATGTTTGTATCTTCAGATGCAATTTTCTATACATAGTGAGCAATAAGTATCTATTTGCATCAAACTGAAACCATAATCAATAAATACACATAATGATTCCCTGTATATAGTTGAAATTACAAAAGCATAACATATCACTAGCTGCCTTTTCTCTATTGGATTCCACTCCAAACTAAAACACCTTACTGGGGAGTAACTAAAGTGGGACTGCAAAGTAGAATGTATGAGTAGATAGATTATTGAACTAAGAGTCAGAAAGGTTTGGATTCAGATCCTACCATTGTATTTTTACTACTTGTACAACACATGGCAAGTCACTTAGCTTCAATGATCCTTAGCTGCTTGAGTGGTGACAATACAGTGGCTGTAATAATTCCTACAACGCCTACCTTAGCATGTTGTTGTGGTACTCAAATGAGAAAATAGACACATTTAGTTACAAAGCATTTTCAAGTGCTATATTTGCCAACTATTCTTAATCAGGAGGTTTATTTTGGTGACGTTTATCCATTTACACTTGATAACTGAGTGATAGTTTATTGAGTAAAAAGCTAATCGAGACCTCAATAAATATACTCAATCACTGTTGTCATGTCTGGTTACAAAAATGTCATGGCATGTGAAGTATCATACATTTTGACAAAGCAAACAAATGAAATAGCCCATCAAAACAGAAAACTTTGAAGATAGTGAAGACAGAACAAGGCATGAAAGAACTGGAACAGAGGCAAGACTCACCAGAACAAAAAAAATCCAAGAGGACAAGGAACAGATACATTTAAATCATACATGACAGAAGTTTGGAATGTCTTGTCTCTTCCCAATCCGTTCCAATCTCTACACAGTTGTCTAAATGATTTTTCTAAAGCCCACATCTTACCATGTCACCTATCTATTAAAATAAACTGGTGGCTTTTCATTACCTTCAAGACCAAATATAAAATCCTACTTGTTTTTTAAAACCATTCTCAACCCGATCCTCTTCATCTCTCTATATAGTTATATAACTTGTATAAGTAAACTTATAGTTTACTTCATACACTACATGATCCAGAGAAACTGACCTGCTTGTTACTCTGACATCACTGTCTCAACTCTAGCTTTTTGCTCTTTGCTTCATGCCCACTATTTCTGAAAGGTTCTCTGTCCTTGAATATTCCAATTAACTACATATGAAGAAAAATGCCATCTGCATCCAGAGAAAGAACTGATAAATAGAAATATGTATAGAATAATTTTATATACTTACCATATATATATATATCAATACCAAATATATATATGCCAATATATATAGTACCAACATATGTGTATATATATATATATATATATATATATATGTATTCATGTGTGTATACCTATTTGTGTCTATCTAGGGTGAGGGGTAGAAAAGGAAAACAAAAGGAGAGAAAAAGAGATTCAAATATGAAATCTATTTTGTATTCAAAGTCCTTCATTACCTGGCACCTTTCTGCTTTTCCAGTCTTCTTAAACCTTACTTCCCCTTCCTGTGCTCTGCAAACCAGGGACATTAGGCTCCCTGCTGTTCCTTACAAAAAGTCACTCCATATCTAGATTACGGACAATTTCATTTTCTATCCCCATGCTTGGAATACTGTCCTTCCTCTGCTTTGTAGTTTCTCTGGTCTCCTTCAGCTGCCATCTAATATCCTACCTTCTGTAAGAAACCTTTCACAAAGCCCTTTAATGCTAGGACCTTCCCTCTGTTGATTATATATAATTTTTCAGCATATATTTTGTTTGCACTAAATTTGTATTTATTTGTATAGTTTTCATGTGGTCTCCCCTTCAGTGCATTGTCTGGCTTTAGCCTTACTTTTTATCTCCAGCACTTAATACAGTGCCTGTGACATGATGCTTATTAACTTGATTTGGACTACTAAATGATTGTTTATTGACTCATCAACCATCTGAAAGCAAACTGTCTACAAGTTACAAAGCTAATGGCACACAAACAAAAACTATGCAAGCCCATGGAAAATCATAGGGAGAAAGGAAGACTAAAAATAGAAAAAGAGAATGACAATTTTGCCAACAGACAAAATACTCTTAGTGGCTCCATTCTTGAATCAAGCAGAATCATTAACACCTCATATGCAAAGTAGTATAGCAATCAGGAGACATCCATATCAGACAAGTACGTAACAGCCAAAGCAATCAGATCATGATACACAGATAAGAAACAGACCAATTAATTTTCATTTGGGAGAAGTCTGGCACAGAAAGCAAAGGAAAAAATTATAACTGTTTTAAGTGCTCAAATAGGGGAGAGGGATGAGTGACACCAACCAATGAACAACCATTTATTAAGCACTTGCTATTTGCCAACACTTGCTTAGTATAAGCACTTGCAATAAACTGGGCATACAAAGAAAACAAGGAAGCAGCGTCTGACCTCAGAGAATTTACATTCTTTGTGTAGACATCACTTGTATGTACATGAAAAAAAAAGATTTAAAAAAAATTCAGGGCAATTTTGCTATGGAGGCAATGTGGATTTGCAGCTAGGAATGTCAGTAATGTTTTCATGAACGTAGTACCTGATCATACTATACTTTAATTTTCTTGAGGGCAGGGACTCTCTTGTCTCTTTTTGGATCCCCTGCACTCAGTACAGTTCCTGGCTCATGGTGGGCAATTAATAAATATTGATTGATTGCTATGAATTCTGAAGAGATCTAGGGATACTTGGAGGAGGTGGAAGTGAGGAGAGAGAATACTCCAGATATAGGAGGACCCCTGTGCAAAGACACAGAGAACACAAATGGAGTGTCAAGAGTGAGGAAAAATAGAAGGCGAGTTTCATTGGACTTTTAGCCATTGAAATCTTATGGAAAATAATTCTATATATAGATGCCAGTCCTCCCTCTGCTAATGCAGATGGCAATGCCTTTTGCCATTAGTCAATGTGGATAAGAGTGCTGGTCCTGAAGTCAGGAAGACTTATCTTCTTGAGTTCAAATCTGGTCTCAAACACTTACTAGCTGTGTGATCCAGGGCAAGTCACTTAAATCATTTTTTGCCTCAGTTTCCTCATCCATAAAATGAGCTGGAAAGGTAAATGGCAAACCGCTTCAGTATCTTTGCCAAGAAACCCCAAATAGGGTCACAAGGAGTAGGATAGGACTGAAATAAAAACAAATGTTCTTTAGGAACTGCTGTGGCTGAAAAAAATAAAAAAATCTTTACTTGTTGTTTAACCTTCTGGTAATGAGACTGAGGGGTGGAGGACTAAGTGGAGACCTTTACCCCTTACCCCAAAAGAATTTGATTCCCATTTGTCCACAGACCCTGGAAAACCCCACCTTGAACTCTTTTTGAATCTTCCCATTGATTTGACTTTTCATGCGCAAATCAATTACCCTTAACTTAGCCTAGCTCTGCATTGTCTGTTACCACAGGATTGCCTCCGGTTACTTCCCATCTTGATTTGCTCAAAATCCCATTTTCTTAGTTCCTGGTGTCTGACCTCCTGTCACCTCAGCTACTGGCCACTCCCATCAAGAACCCCCTAAATCCCTTCTCCCAGACTACTTTACCAACCCTAGATCCTATATACACTCTTTCTGTATATCAGATCCATTTTGCCTACATGAAGGTTCTCTAATTCAATCTAGCTCTGATTCTCTCTGGCCTGTGTATTGATACAAGCATCACAAATATTCTGATTCATTAAATCTACCCAGTATGGTGGATCATAAATAATTTTTTTGGTTTGTTTTTCTTTGGCTGAAAGAAGGCTTGAGTTGAATTCATTTGGGCAGGACCTGGTGTGTGGGTATTTTGGGGCCCTGAAAACCCCTAAACCCCACAAGATTATGAACTTAGCTATGCTATATTCTAAGAAATTGATGTACAACCTCTCTCTATTCCTTCCTTTGGAGATTTTGGTAGAATTGGTCAGAGTTTACACTCCTGATATAGTCCAGGGATACTTCTAAGCCATTCTGAGACACAGGTGGCAGACTTGAGTCAGTTAGTTAGCCAACAAATACGTATTAAACACTTAGTATATACCAGGATATTCAGTGAGATTTTAACATAACATATTGAATGAAATATACTATTAGAATTTTTTGGATTAGCACTTTCCATTTTTAGAAAGACTGTGACTTCTGGGCTACAGCAATAGGATAAAGGGTACTTAAATGCCATTATATTCTGTAAGTACTATCACAGGGGTCTGTATGCAAATACAGCTTCAAAAATGACTGCCCTTGGGATTCAGTTTAAAAAAATATGGTGTATACTCTAAAGGGCAAAGACATTATTAAAACTATTTGGTGTGCTAAAATGATATGAATATATCAAAGAAATAGTGATAATGCACAGCTTTTTTAACATAGATCATCATCTAATTAAAAAAGAGCTGCAACTATTATCAATATATGCATTTGTACCTATGTAAATATAGTAAATTTTCTTATAATAAAAGTGCCTGAAAGGCTTATATGATATATCTACTAAAAATCTAACCATTTCCAAGTTTTATGCTATTTCTACATTTCAGCTAAGGATGTATATGACAAGTTCTCTGGGTATTTCTTTCTGGGTAGGTTCTCTGAAAGAAGTATGAATCTTTTAAAATATTTAGTTTATAAAATCAGTAATGGAATACATGATACCTTGGTAGCCTATGTATATATCTCCACAAGAGTTTATTAGCTATCAAAAGAAAAGCTTATATGCTAGGTTGTGGCTCCATAGTCGTACATACTCTCTCTAGCACAAAACAAAAAGTAACTATATTTAGAGTCAGGAGATATATGGATTCAACTTTGAGTGAGGCATGTAATCTCTGAAGATTTTGAAGTTTCCTCACCTGTCAAATTGGATAATGATACTTCAGATTTATAGAGGAATGAAATAGGATTGAAATTCCATTAAGTTATAGGCAAGGGAGAAGGTCAAACAGGAAGCTTTGAAATTGTAATCACCTGAAAAATCTGAAAATAATGTCAATCTACTGGTTAGATACCTTTTTTTAGAGAATTGTGGGTATTTGAAGTACATAGACCCCCTAATCCCATCAAATCATTCTCATTCTTGATGTAGCTATTTGTTGTGCTTGATTCCCAGAGAGATAGGGAGTGGAGTTATGATTATGAATAGGGAAGTCTAGGGTGAGGACACTCCCTCTTCCTACACAGATTGCCACACTTTCTCCAATTTATAGTTTTAAAGAGTTTCATAATTGCAATTTGCTCAAGGGTCACAAAACCAGAATATTTCAGAAGCAGGATCTGAACCTAAGTCCTCCTGTCTTCAAGGGCATCACTCTCCACTCTGTGGTGTTTCTTCTCATATCCATAACACAACATAATATACCTGAGCCAAAAATGTGGCATTGAGGAAACAATAAAGCGAAATGTTTGTGACAAAGAAAAGCAATTAATACTTTTTTTTTGTTTTGGTTACTCTTTTAGAAAGCCATTGTGATATAGGTAGGTATGGGAGAACCATGAGATTTGTAGTTAGAGAACTTGTGTTCAAATCTTCATTTTGCTACTTGCTGTCTTGTGTCCTTGACCAAGTCACAATCTCTCTGAGAATTGTCCAGTTCTTCATATATAAAAGGAGAGAGCCAGTCTACATGATTTTTAAGAACTTCACTTCTGAATGCTATAGCACTGTAGTTCTGTTACCTTATTTACTTTCAGTGTTGATGAGCAGAAAAGCAAAGTGTTCTGTATACCGTTAAGCACTACAAAAGTACATGCAAAGATCAATTATGAAAGAAGAAAAATGAACTCGCAGGGAACCATCATTAAAGTAAGACAATGATATTACAAGTGAGAAAGGAAACCCTTTCTCAGAAATTCATGTAATCCATCTTTGACTTTGAGTCAGTTCTCTATGCAGTAACCAAGGCTGCCACTTTTAGGTTCTCAGTTTTGAGTCTCACTCATCATGACTGATCTCAGAGTAACAGATGAATTCATAGCAATGGAACATCATCATTCTCGATTGGCAAGCTGTAACAACTGAGCTTTATTTGCTGATGCTGATTGTAATAGCCATCTTAGCCATTGGTTTGAAATGACCTGAAAAATATAAACTTGTTCTGTTCCCATTATGTGGGAGTGACTTTAAAAAAGAAATTCAAATGTTTGGATTCCAAATGGCAAATCAGTTTCCACTACTGATAGGTGTCTAGTACTTGAGTGTAGCCTTGAGCTATTTAAGGATTTTTTTTTCCCCTTTTTAACTGCATATATGCTTTCCTTGTTGTAGGGCACACCCTAGTGAGGAAACGCCTTCCACTAAAACAGAGTGGCAACTGTTCTGAAAGTATCGTTTTAAAGAGTTTCATGGGTGATATTAAGTGACATACAGTCGGTATATGTATGAAGATCTTAAACACAGAAAGGAAATTGGATTTAGAAGACTTAAGTTCAATTCCCAACTTTCTTATTTGATGCCTGTGCAGCTTTAAGCAAAGTGCATCATCACTGAAGCATCGATTTCCTCAGAAATTGCTGCTGCTGCTGCTGTTTCTTCTTAGTTCTTGAACAGGACCATGACATCAAGAAGGTAATGCCATGGTATGCAAGTGAATCGGATTTAAATGAGGGAGAGATGTGCCAAGTCACCAGCCTCACTTTTTACCTCCAGAGTCATCAGGGTCCTGTGGCCAGATATAAATCAGAACTGGATTTGGCCTGGCATGAAGGAGGGAACCTTGGCCTTTTCAATCTAAGGTCTTTAACAAGTCTCAGCTTGACTGAGACAAAGCCTATTCAGTTATTAAGGCTTAATAAGAAAAGAGGCAAAGAATGACCTCCTAAAAAAATAGACCAGAGAGAGGAAGACCCTCAAGGTTTCTGGCCAAAAAAGAGCAGTTGCTATTTACATTCATCCTGAGTCAATCAGGGTCCAAACAATGACTGAGTAGGGCTTGGTCTGGGACCTACTGTTAGTCAATGCATGAGAGTGAGAGTGACTTTTACAGCATCAGTGATTTGGGGTTAAGGCTGATCTTTAAGAGAAAAAAAACCCAAAAAGGTTTCTGCGATTAAAAATTTATATTCCCTTTGGGTAGAGTAGCAGCAGGTAAGGGTGTGATACCCCATGTGGACAGAGGGAAACAAACAAACAAACAAATAAAATGAAGAGGTCAGAGGAACTTATCTCTATAGTCTATTCCATGCCTAATGACAAAATACCTATCTATAAAGCCATACCACACTATATTTATGCATGTAAGTATATACATGTACATGTGTGTATACACAAATATGTATGTGTATATTTACACATAAAACCACAATAAAATGTGTGCATACTCAGACAAATATATAAAATACATTTACATATGTGCATGTATGTATACACATGTATACACATATGTGTATATGAGTCTATGCATATACTAGAGGAAGTTCATTTTTCTTCCTGGGTTTTCAAATTGCCTCTTGTTTCTCCTCTATCTGTTCATCTAAGTTGTATGATCAATATGACTGGCCTTGCCCAAAGGTTGACTGGATGTAAAGCTTATAATAACGATGGTGTTCATAATCAAGGGTGGCATTTTCCTTTGAGTCCACAAGGTCCATGCTCAGAGTTGGTTGGCACAGTGTAGTGGTAATGATTTATGTAGGTACAGAAGAACTGAAAGAAAATAATTCCATCAGCCGGAAGGTTACTGTCAGGTTTTGAAAGAAGGGCTATATATTCCAAATTGAAAACTGTGATGTAGTTATAAGATAACTCTACATGGTTCTTGAGTGCAGCCATTGCAAATTAGTTGAAAGGACAAAACAAAAACCACTAACAATATTGTGGTGTATGTAACGCATCTGAAAAAAAATTGGTGGTTGACTACAACTGACCAGTCTGAATGTGTTTATTGGTAACGATGGCAAATTCATTGAAAAATGACAATTTTATTTACATTAAAGAAAGAAGCTAGCATTAGAGCCACATTTCTTTGGACTTAAACATGATCAACTATGTTTATATTTCAGAGCTCAATGGCAATTGAAACTACAAAGTAGTTCAAAAAGCAAGAGTATTTGAGTTTAATACATGGGTTTAGTTACTTCAAGATTGATCACTTCTCTTTGGACATATCTTGCTTTTTCATGCTTCCATAACTTGGCACATGCACACACACAAACACACACATGCTTTCACACATCTTCACTGTCCATCTGATGCTTTCCTATGCTTCAAGAGTCATTTTAAATCCCACCTCCTCTATGACATCTAGTTTCCCTGAGGAAATCAGATAATCTTCCCATACTCTGATCAACTACTGCAAAGTTGATTATATTTTGTCAGTTCTATTTTTATTGGTTCATATCCTATCTTCTACTTGGGATGTAATGGAAAAAACAAAGAAACAAATACTGTCAAAGGACTTGTTTTCCAATCCTAGCTTGGCTGCTTAGTAGTTAAGGAATGACACTAGGCAAGTAACAACCTTCTGAATTTCAATTTCCCCATTTGTTCAATGGGAATAATAATACATTGCCCAATTCCACATTGTACTGCATATGTGTTTATGTGTATATATGTATGCATATACATACATGCACACATATATGTATATATAGACAGAGATAAAGACAGAGACAGAGATAGCACAATAGATTAATAATAACTGAGATCATAGATATCTTTATAGATATCCATATATATGTCTTGATTTCTGTATCTATACATTTTTCTTTATGAAATGTTTACACTATTAAGTTCTATACAAATATACGATATTATTATGTAAGAAAATACTACAAATTTCAAGGATTTACTCTGTGCAGACCTCTGGGTTAGCATCTGCAGAGGCAGAAAATTTAGGCGACAAATAATCTTTAACCTCAAGGAATCTAAATTGTAGATATTATTGCTTTCAGTGATAGCAGTAAATATGAGTTTTTATTACAAGTCCTCTAAAGTCATAGGCTTTTAGATTTAAAGTTAGGAGGGACCTCACAGGTTAATTAGTCCAACTCCTTTAACTAAGAGATGAGGAAATTAAGGTCCAAAGTATTTAAATGAGTTATCCAAAGTTATATAGGATAATATAATCCTTAATGGTAAATCCAAGATTTGAACTCTATACCTCAACTCCAAATTCAGCCCATTTCCACTGTATCACTCCATGAGTTAAGAAACATTTGATTTGAAGGCAGGGAAAAAAACAAACAAACAAACAAAAAAAACCAAGATGGGATTTAAAGTGACTGTGCCAGGGGGCTCATAGCAACTTTGCTATTTGTGTACTGATAAGTATCAATATTAAGGAAATATTCTAATCTTTCCATTATACAAATGAGGAAACTGATACTCACATAAAATATGTGGTTTACTCAAGGCCACTTATCTGTAGCAGAAATTGCATAGTGGAGATATGACTCCTGACACTGTCACTTATTTCTTCTCTAGGTATCTGCCCCTGGATCAAACACTTCTTAAACCAAGTGGACCACACGCTGTTTTTGTATACTGGCATTTATTTGTATATATACTTTTGTGAAAATCATTTTAATGGTAGCAGAAGAATGCATACTTGTCATTGGTTTTCCCATATAATCAGAGAATATTGGAGTGACCTCCCACTTAATGCCAGAATCCTTTCCACAATATCCTTGATGGTCCTCCAGGGTCTGCTTCAATCCTTCCAGTGAGGGGAAACTCAAAATTTAATGAAGCAATAGGAAGTGAATGCTATAAAGGCTTTCCCTTATGTTGATTCAAAATTCATTCTTTCTTTAACTTCCATGTACACATTCTAGTTCTCCCCTCTAGAAGAAATTATTTGGCACCATGAATAAAGTATTATGAATAGAATTAGGAAGATCTGAGTTCAAATCCAGTCTCAGACTATTTATTAGCTGTGTAACCTGAGATAAGTAATTGAATCTCTGTCTGCTTCAGTTTCCCTAATGTAAAATGAAGATCGTAATAGTATTTACCTCCTAGGGTTGTTCTTAGAATCAAATGAGATAATAATTTTAAAGCACTTAGCCCAGTACCTGGCACATAGCTAGCTAGTGCTTACCAAATATGTGTCTCCTCCCTCCCTCCCTTTCTCCCTTACCCTTTCCCTTCCTTCCCTCTAATGCTGTGTTCCTCAAGGTCTCATATCGCATCCTGGGTCATCTCCAGTCATCCTGATGAATATCTGGTAACTGGATCCTGATGGCTCTGGAGGAGAAGTGAGGCTGGTGACCTGCACAGCCCTCCCTCACTCAAAACAAAGTCAAGTGCAAGTCACGTTATCATTTCTCTGATTGCACAATCTTCTTCGGCAACAGACGAACACAATAACAACCCCCCCCCCCCTCCAGAAAAACTCAACTGAAGGCCACTCTTTATGCTAAAGGCACAGGGTCATATACGTAGAGAGGAAGGGACCTAGGTTAGAGATCATCTAATTGTATGCCCGCATTTTGCAAATTAGGTTATTAAGATTCCAAGAGGTTAAATGACCTGCCTTAGATTCACAGAGGTAGTAAATGGAGGAAGCAGGATTTGAACTCATGTCCACTGACACCAAATCTAGTTCTCCTTGCCCACTGTAGCAAGCTGCCTCTCAAAAAGTTGTAAAGTTGGAAGGTGCTTATCAAAGAGATGATCTGGTTTACTTCCATCATTTTTCAGATGAAGCTACTGAGGCATAGAGAAGAGAAACATTGTATTCAAAGTCACATAGCTAATGACTAGAAAAGTTAGGGTTCACATCCTGGCTTTCTGCCTCCAAATTCAGCACATTTTCCACTGCACCATTTGGCCCCCCAAATCCACTTTGTACCAAATAATGTTTATTTGTCTAAATTAAAGATCTACCCAACTGTAAAATGCAAAAATTGGCTTTAAAAAATGACACAAATCCAGAACCAGGGAGTGTGTATCTAAAAAGGATGTCATCTAGTGAATAATGACAACAGCATACCTGGGGGTCCTAGTAGAACTTGACAGAGCCAAAAGAGCTAATATGATCTTAGGTTTCATGAACTTTTCACATATTTGAAAATAACTATCCTGTTTCTTTTTGCCTTCTCTTTTCTAGCTTAAATATCAGCTCTTTTTTCAACTGGCCCTCTAGTTGGTAAATACAGATGATGCACTTTGACTCCATGCATTCACACATTCCCACCTTGATTCTCTAAAGCTGAATATCATGATTTTGTAAATGATATTTTAGATTTTGACCATGCAAATGAATGCAGATAATTGGCTCATAAGGACATGAAATCCCCAGCTGTGACTTCACTAGCTTTAAGTTAACAACTGGAGACATTTAACAAACTGTTTGGGATAAACACTTTTTACTGGAAAAGGGACTAGGCTTGAAGTTTCATTGTTAGGCTGAACTTCTAGGTGAGGAAAATCCTTCTTCCAGTGTAAGTTTGTAATTTATCTGCAATTTATCAACTTGGAAATTTGCTTAGAGCACTGAGAAGCTGTGACTTGCCCATAACCATGCAGCCAATTTATTTCCGAGCTGGGACTTGAACAAAAGTCTTCCTGACATCGGTGTCAGCTTTTGGTACACTATGCAAGTCTCTCTCTTTCAAATAAGGAAAAACCTGGTAAAATTGTTTTGGATTAATAATTTTAAGAAACTGAAAATTAGTTGGATGTCTAGGTTGGGAAAATTGTATATTTTGCCTACAATGAATAAAAATCAAACTTTTATTTTTCACTATATAAATTTCATATTTAAAATGTACTTGCCAAAATGAAAATATTCATATTCAGTGTGACCTAAATATAACATTAGAAGTGAGTAACAGCCCTCTTGAAACTTGAATTTCCTTAGTAAAAATACTTCTAGGAATCATCACTAGATTTTCTAATAATGCAATATATATTTTTACAGCATGAACTGAAGGCACAATTAGACTTTATTCTCAATATAGTATCCTTTGGAGTATATATAAACATACATATTTTTTCATTGCTATGGCCACAACTACAGCCTACTGCAAAACTCTGGGGATGGGAGTGAGGGAATTGCAAGGAACTTAGGAACAGTAAAAGACTAATATTATAATACGTGATCATCCCAACGGCTCTGGGACCACTCCAATATACCCAGTGGAAATTAACTGCTCTTACTTTCCATTGTAGCTAGGAAAATGTTCATTCAATGATTCCTAACTGAATGTATTATTAGAAAATGACTGCTTAGTGTAGTATCAGATATTATAAGCTACACATCCTGCTTTAATATGACTGAAAAGAAACAACCACTAACAAAAGTCCTCCTTTGACTCTCAAAAGTTAGAAAAACACAGATTGTCATGTCATTGGAAAAGTTCAGCAGAGTAAGCCAGTTTGCAACTTGAGATTTATAAATTCCCATTACTCCTTCATGAGTCAAAATAATTGATTCTCTAACTGTTAATATTTTCAATATATTAGACAGTTAATCCTACAAGTATTAGAAATAGCACTTCAACAGTCCCTAAAGTGTATTAATACTACTACTAATAATAGTAAAATGTAAAAGTCACATTTTTGTAGTACTTTATATAAGAAAGGGTCTTTCCTTTCAATTACGTAAGAGATGCCAGTTAGTATACCCATTTTGCAGATGAGGAAATCACAAGGTAGGTGTACCAAAGATATATGTGCGGCATGCTACAAATTTTAAATGCTGTTCAAATGTCTGTTATTATTAAGATACATTTATTATTACATGACCATGACTAAAAAGTGGCAGAGTCATACTTGGAATCCAAGTGCTCTCTCTCTAATAAACATAGAAATCATTACTCAAGAAGTAACCACCGATTTGTACACAAGTCATTTTTGAGAAGTTCATTTGTTCATAGTGAAAAGATTATTTCATTTGTGGGCTTACGAACTAGGTTGTAATTCTGGCTCACCTATTTGCTAATTGTGTAAAAGTCTTTTCTCTGTCCCAGTTGCCTCATTAAAAAAAAAAAAAAAAAAGACCTCTAATATCCCTTCCTGCTCCAAATGCCAATAATTATGCTCCCATAAGGAAAATAGTTTTACAGGTTTCATGAAAAATATATAATGACAGGATCAGTCAGTGAAAATGCAATAGACCTAGAAACAAAGATGATATTTATATGGGAAGTTCCAAAAATTCTAAGTGTAGTTTTATTAAGCTTATTTAAATTACTTACATTTTTACAGACTTCTTGGATAAGAATCACGTAAGTTTACTTAAAATTGTACTAAAACTTTTTTTATGACCCCCTGTGTAGTGCTTTAAGGTTTTCAGTGTCCTTTACATAAATGATTTTATTTATGCCTCACAACCCTATGAATTAGATACCACAAGGTAACCCATTTTAGAGATGATGAAACTGAGGCAATGAACACTAGCAAAAAATGGAGGTAAGGTAATTATCTTAAGTGTCACTTCTTTTGTAAATCTTACTTAGATCCAACCAACCAGTAGTAAATCCTTCATCTTCTGAACTCTGAGAATTGTTATGAATTTTCTTAAACATTTCTATAGTCTACCATGGATTATACCTATTTGTGTATGTGATCATCCCCACCCACACTCCACCAGACGACTGAACTGAATGCTCCTAGACACCACAGGGAGTATATTAATTATGTCTACATTGAGTCATTCAAAAAGCATACTATAGGAACATAGTAAATTAAGGCACTGTTCACTTAGTACTCCATTATTATAAAGTTCTCTCTATGAGATTAAAATTTGGAGAGTACTATAGGACAAGTTTTCTAATACCAGTAGAATAAAATAGTGTTCCATTTCATACAGCATCATTGATAGTCTGTCTTCCTTCTCAAACTTTGAAGACAGTAGTCTTGGAGTCAGGAGAAATCTGTATTCAAATCTTGTCTCTGGATTCTTAGTAGCTTGTAACTATGAGTAAGTCCTAAAACCTTTCTAAGCTTAATTTTTCTTATCTGTAAAATGAAAATAATAATTACAGCGCATATCTCATAGAGAGGGTGTGAGGATTAAATAAAATACCATAGAGAAAAGGATTGGCAAGCCCCTGAACACTACCCAAATGCCAGATATTGTTATTTGTAGGTTGAACTTAGAATTTATCCAGTGAAAATATTCTCAGCATAAACTTCATAAACATGAAAAACATTATTTTCATAAACATGAGTTCCTGCAAATGTAACACTTCACATTTAATAACCTGATCAGAGTATAGCACCTTTGTAGGAATCAATTACAGAGGAAAAAACTATCTTTAATGGAAGAATGCTGAATGGTAATTAGTTACGGATGGTCACCTGATTAAAAAAAAAATTACTGCGTGTAAGGCGACAGTAATTAACCTTGTATACTCGCTTTTAAACCAGTGTTCTTATGTAAATGTGAATATAGCTCTCTATCTGCTATGCTACATAAACACTTAAGAGTTAAAATTAATTCTTGGGCAACACAATAAAGGAGCAGAAAACCAGCAAGTGGAAAAAGTTGCCATGACTTTTGACCATTGTGATAGACAACGAAAGTATAGAAGTATTTACTTTAAAATAAAACAATGGGTTTTTTTTTTGTTGTTTCTGTCTTTTTGCTGAAGCTCAATTTAAACTTAGCAAAATATTCTCTCAACAAAAATAAACAAATAGAAATAGCCAAAAATAAATTTTATAAAAAGGAATAAACGTAGTGAAGCTCCAATTCCCGTACACAGCAGACATTCATTCATGATAAACTCAAAAGTCTATAATGTCTTTAGTGCTTTGAAAAACAAATCATCCAATCCTATAAACTGTCTATCTCATATAATGTCAATTTCCCTCATTGCTAAATACATTATTCCAAGGGCAAAACCATAATTCTTTTGAATGTGTGAATCATTGATCTTCCATTTCAAGAATAAAATGTAATCCAAAAGACCTTAGGAAAAATGTTCTGAATTAAAAGTAATTGATTAAAGAATATATTTTACTTCTCCTTTTACCCTGATGTGGGAAGATATGGCTATGTGTACTGAACATGAAGTACAATAGCAGGAAATCTGTAAATAAAAATTGTTCAATGGTTTTATTTGCGATTTCAAGAACAGTCTGTAGAGATTAGAGGTCCACATGATCTATGCCCAATATTTATAATTTCTCAGTCAGAAATATATTTTTCTACTTCTAGATGACAGAGGTCAGGATTTAGGGAATGATTTTTGAGCCATTATTTATATTAAAATCTAAAGTCCCACATGGTTGTTCTATGTTTGATGTTTGTCCCATTTGCTAGAATTTTAAATGATATAAACTCATTCAAGCAAAAAAAAAAAAAAGAAAAAAAGAAAACAAGAGGAAAGAAAAACACCTCACTGAGCATCCTTAAATACTGGTTGAAATTCAATGATTACAAATAATTAGAGGTTTTTATAATCCAAATTCCATGGTTGTTTTTTCTAATGAAATGTTTGGAGGAAATAGAGAATCCTGCAGTCTCAGAATGGACCTCACCAGGCATCTAGTCCAATATATATCCGAAAAATTCACCTCTACAACATGCCTGATTAATGGTCATCTAGGTTCTCCATGAAAACCATTCACAAGTAAAATTCCCCCATAATTTCTTAAGATAAGGCACACTCTAGAAGATAGTTATGATGGGGCCCCTACATCTTCCTTTCTCCAATCTAAATATTCCTACTTCCTTCAAATGACTTTCTTATGGTATGATCTCAGGCTGGCCTCCCTCATTTGGACATCATTACCTTTATCAACATCCATTTGAAAATATCATACTCAAAGCTCAACCTGATCCTTAAGATTTAATTTGGCCATGATACAGTACAGTAAAACTGTGCTGTCTTTATTCCGGATATTGTTCATTTCTTAATCCAGGCTGAGTTTGCTTCTGCTTTTTTAAAAATTACAACTTATACTATGGATACACATTGAGATTGCAGTCCACTAAAATCCATGGATCTTTTTCCTAATACAGTCTAATGCACAATAGTGAAGCCAGGTGGGAAGTAAAGAGATGATTGGTTTGGGAGTCCCCTTCAAGTGGAGTCTTTGGGAGTTCCTTGCTTTGCCCTCTCACTCTCCAATTAGAGGGGGCTACAGGTATTGATGAAATCTGAGTACCAAGACTGATTCAGTCTGGCAGGATAACGGGTTTGCTGTTGCTGAGGTTCCCGAAGGCATGATGAAGTCCAAATAAGTCAGGAAGATTGGAGTTCAAATCCAGCCTCAAACACTTACTAGAAACGTCCATTAATAGTTTAACCACACATCTCAATTTGAGTCCAGTCTTCTAAACCCTTGACTTTATAGGTTCTCACAACCAAGTGCATAGATCATCTTTTCTGAATAATAAATGATAAAACCATGATCCAATAACTGATACAAATCAGGAAGATAAAAGAATAACCATGACTGATTGTTCAGGATCTCTTATAAATTATTGACACTACCCAAGGAAATCATTGAAAATATCCTCTATCAAAATGAAAATAATATTTGTTTTCCTATCAAGTTTGGCATATCTTAACTGTGTACACATAGCTTATTACTAAAGATTAATTTAATGGTGTCCAAAACTCCATTAAAAATGGATCCTGATCAAGCAAGATGGTACAGTGGATAGACAGTTGGGTTTGGAGTCAGAAATACCTAAGTTGAAATAATGCCTCAATTGTCTCCTATCTACTTAGACCTGAGCAAACCACTTAATCTCTCTCAGTACTGATTTCCTTAACTAAATAATGAAGTTCTTGTTTTTGATGTCTTTTAACGTCCATTCTAGCTTGAAATTTGTGAGAGATGAAATTGCTTTTTGAAGTGAAATTGTCTTCTCCCCGTATAGAATATCACAAATGACCTTTCCTTCTAATTTGTAGTCATAAAGTTTTGAAGCCTAAATATTTTGTTTCATTATGCATGATTACACACACACACACACACACACACACACACACACACACACACACACACATTTTCACATGAACCAGCATGGCAATGGTCAGAAACAGGACTGGAAGTCAGGGAGACATGAGATTACATCCTATCTTTGACACTTTCTAGCTGTGTGATTCTGTGGAAGTCACTTAAGCACTATAGCCCTCAAGTAAATCCCTAGGATTTATTTCTGAAATCCTAGAAGAGTTATAATTTGTGTTGGCAGAAGAAGTTCCCATGCCATTAGTTCCCCACACCAAAGAAATATGATTAACAGTTGACATTTATATGACAATTTAAGATTTACAAACATTTATATATATAAGGGTAGTAAATGAATCAAGGCACCTCCCACCCCCTCAAAAAAAAACTGAGGAAACTTGGAGTAAAGAATAAGATGTCTTGATACTTTAAGGAGGTGAGAATGAGTCTCAATCTGCCACTCAATCTATTACTTTTGATTAAGCATGTGACCTTGGATGATCTGGAGTGAGAGAGAGGAAAAATGTTCAAATTAGATGAGGAAACCAAATCATGTCATCTGGGTCATATCTAAATATATGTGACAAGTTCAAGATTATTGAAGCATGTAGTGAAGGTTCAAATTCTAGTAAGTTTCAAATGGGGACATAATGTTCTAACTAAAGCACACGAGAACAAGTCATTTGGGAGCTAGGAGGAGGAGAGTAGTAGACTTTTTACCTTTGTCTTACCCTCTCTGCTTCGGTTGGAAAACGAAGTCATAAGCTTTGAAGGGTCTGTCTGGTAGGGATTGGAGTTTTGTCTTCTCAAGTGTTTGCACATCATTCTCTGGAACAGCAATTACTGGTATCAAGGTGAGCATTTGGAGCAAAGATAGACAAGATGCAGATTCACTCCTCCACCAAGAGCCCAGAAAGAAGCTCCACCCTGTCCAAGAGAAGCTTCTCGAATGCCCCACAAAGGGGAGAGGAACACTTCCAGTAGCTAGAAAATAAAAGGTATCCCTTTGCCACCCACATGGCAAAATCTAAGACTGAGTTCATTTTCCCCTAGATTCAGTGTGTACTTGTGAGAGAATGTATCACATAATTTTGTGGGGATCTTTTGTATCAGATATTGTTAACTGTATCAGTAAATATTTCTGTCTAAAAGCTATTTAAGGCTACTTGACACAACTTATGATTAACTGATAATAATGGCCAGAAGCGTACTAGTAGGGGCTAGAGAGTCATAATATTCAAACAATGCTCTCTAATTTTTCAGAGAGATTCCTAAGGCTGGAAAGGATGTGATATTCAGTCATATTCTAAGTAATAACCAACCATACTCTAAGAATACAGCTTATCAGTGTGAGTGTCAGTTGGGACAGTCAGTCAATAAACATTTATTAAATCCCTACTATGTGTCCATTCCTCCACATATCAAAAGAATGGGGAGTATACATACATACATACATACATACATACATACATACATATATATACACGAGTTAGAAGGACAGGTTTCATTTCAGTGAATTTCTTTTCTTTTATCTTCAAATATCCTTCTCATTTTTATTGAATATCATATCTTTTCTTCTTTCTATCTTTTCTCATAAACATTTTTCTTCTTTGATACCTGATATACTAAGAATTTGTAGATCGTTAAATCCAGCTCTTGACACGGCTATTATGTCAGCTTTAAAGTGAAATTGTCTACACCTCATAGATTGACTAGATTTTAAGTGAGACCAGAATAGAGTCCTTAACATAAAAATGTGTCATGATTTTTCCACACAGCACAGCCACTTCATGATCAAGCACTTCAAATCAACCAACCAGGTGCCTTGCTTTCATCTAACCATTTATTTTATACATCTTGGAATAATCCTGATCATATAAAAAAACAAAGTAAAATCCTTAGGGGAGAAAAACATTTGACTCCTTTCTTTTTAAGATAGGCCAGGGTAAATATCCATGAAGCCCTAACATTGCATTTCGATTTGTGACATTTAGTCAGTCCTGTCACATTAAAAGACAGACCATATCTACAATCATATTTGCTTTATGTAAAACGAGAGGTGGCGTAGCTTGATTTCTCAACAGGAACTACAGCAAGAAATTAAAATAATAGCCCTTATGGAAGCAGACTGCTGGGATGACAGTAAGGTAATTTCTTAGGCCTGAGAATTTCAAAAATGTTTTGACAACCAGCAGTGAAAAGCTTTCTTCCCTGTTTTACTCTTGTAGTGAGTGCCAGGATTTTGTGCATATGTAATCCTGGACTTCTTCAAATGCAAGGGAATTAGTGTGACTGATTTGTTTTGCATTACAGTACAAAGGTGCTTCACATTTTAGAGGGTCCTGCTCATTGGTTCAAGATTAATGACAACACCAAAAAACATCCCAACAAAGTGCACATCAAACAAAATGATCCTATAAAATTCTGAACAAAATTGGTTGGTATATATAATCTACCCACAAGCGTAATTGACAGGTTCCTCTCTCATCAAGTCCAACCCCAGGATATTTATGAATCTCCTGAAGAGCTTTTAGTTGCTGGAGATTTGTTTTTTTTCTGTTGATACAATGAGTGTTATTTTGAAAACATCTCAGTTTGTGGACAGAAGGATCCCTTTATAAAATGCTAAATTATAAAGAATCGCTGAAATATAAAACAGTTAGGTCCTGTACAGATGAGCTAATTCCACAATTCAGAGGCTTGTCTTACTCTAGGCAGATCTACAGGCAGACATAATTGTCTAGCATCTTCGTGTAGAACTAGAAAATAAATTACATATATTGAGCCCTGATACCTCTTCCTGGGTCTGAAAAGTCAAAATTAGACAGGCATATTAATCCTACCAATACCTGTTCCCAATTCCCTTTTCCCCATCCTTCATCCTCCACCCTCCACCTACAGATGCTGCATTTCATTATACAAATCTAGCAATATGTTCTTTTTAAAAACTAGTGAACAAATAATCATGCTATATGAGTAACAGATTATGAATACCGAGTCTTCTTTACAGATACTTATCTATTCATATGAAACTCCAAATGAGATTAAGAGGACACCTTATTTATTTACATAGAAAACATTTTACTTAAACCATTTGTTTTTACATCAGTTATTTCTGGACATCTATCTACCTCTAACCAAAGCCTCTCAAATTGATTTTTTCCTTCCTCCCCTCATGTAAGAAAGAAAACAAATTAGGCAAAAATAAAATCAGACACTCTATGCATCTCTCTCTCTCTCTCTCTCTCTCTCACTCTCCCCCACTCTCTCCATATATATACATACATACATATATATACATATATATATATATATATATATATATATATATATAGTTTTCATATGTGATAGTGTATTGAACATTTTATCTCCATAGTCTCCTAGCTCTCTGCTGAGAGGAGGGGACTATTTCATTATTGGGTCTCCAGAATCAAAATTTATCTGACACATCTTGATGGTAAACATACTTATTATTTGTTTTATGCCCATAAAGTATAAATGACAAGCATTTCACATAAAAGACTGGAATTAATATTTTTAAATGCTAATGCTTTAGTTTCTTTTTTTTCTCATATCACTAGGTCTTTCTTATCCATAATAGGTTTTGATGCTAAATATTATGCAGCTAGAGTGTGCTAGAGATTAAACAATTGGACTTAGAGATAGCATGTATAAAGCCCTTGAGAAATTTTATATTGCTACTTGAAAGCTTATAACTTTTCACATCTATCTGAATCTTCAATCATCCCAGAGACCAAATTGTTCAGGGTTTTTTTCTTGGCAGATACTGGAGTGTTTTGCCATTTCTTTGCCCAGTGCATTAAAGTAAATGGAGATTAAGTGACCTCCCTGGGGCCACATAGTAAGTGTCTGAAGCTGGATTTGAATTCAGATCTTTCTGACTCTAGGCCCAGTGTTCTATCCACTAAGCCATCTATACAGAAACTAGTATTAAAAAAGTAACTGTAATCTAATGATAACACTACTGGTCTTTCACGTAAAAGGTCCAAGTTGAAGTATTTCCTCCTACTTTTGTTTGCTCCTGTTTGCTTTCTACTCTGTGACTCTAGGCAAGTCACTTAACCTCAGTTTCCTCATCTGAAAAATGAGACAACTACTCATGGAATTGTTGTTAAGAAAGGATGTGTGTGTATACATATAGAATAGAAAAGATATAGACAGATACACATACACACACATGCACACACACATCAAAGCACTAAAGTAATGGGTAATATTTATTATAAGAAAAAGAAATTTGACACTGACACTAGATGGGGTAGCAATTATTTATACTTGAAATAAGAACACTATACATGTAAAAGACATCAGTGTGTGATCACTGCACAAAAGCCTGCGATGACCCTCTTAAAATTTGATGGAGGTATAGGAAGGAGAATACAGCATTAAGAAATCCATCTCTGTTACCAATTCGTGCAATGCCTTCAATTAGTTCCCCAGTCTGTAAAATGGGAAGGATGATAACATTTTCCTCTTAAAGTCAGTCAATCAATCAGTCAGTCACTTTTTATTATTCACCATGTGCCAAGCACTCTACTACACACTAGGGATACAAAGAAATGTATAAACCCAAAAACATTCTAAACGTTTTCATTGTGACTTTGATGAGTTAATCCATGAAAATATTGCTGATGTCTTAACTCCCAAGATGAGTGTTATGTCATCTACCCTGCAAAACTTCCCAAGGCTGATATCTAATTTGTTGCATAGAGTGACTTTATGAGATCGGCACTGCAACATATTACCTTATTTTAAAATGAAAGGATTTGAAATACAGAAAGCTTGAAGTGGCTTTCTTGATGTCACAAGCTAGTTAAAAGCAGAGTTCAGGTTTTACTCAGTTTTTTTATTCCAAACCCACTACTCTTTCCATTGTCTCACATCTACCTTCATGTGGTGAAAACTTTACTTTTTATTGCAACAAATGTTGTGATGAAAAGAAAAGTTAAATTGTTAGATTCTGTTAAAGTTACAAGACTACCATTTCACCAATTTTGTTTCCCCTTCTGTTTCAAAGCATTGAGAACCATCTTCTAGAAATTAACAAAACTGATGATGACAAATCTTTATTAAGCACAAACTGTATGCTTAGACCTAGTCTAGACACAAGATCAGATGAATGCTTAGATAAGGATTCTTACCTACTTTCGCAGAATTTGGATTTTAGTAGGGTTGCAAAAGGTACACTCAGATTTCCACAATACCTGTAGGGACCTAGATGGCACAGTGGCAAGAGAACTGGATTTGCAGTCAGCAAGACCTGAGTTCAGATGCAATGTCCGATATTTACTACCTGTGTGACCCTAAGCAAGTTGCTTAACTTATCTCAGGCTATTTTCCTCATCTATAAAATGAGGATACTAATAGCATGGTTGTTATGAGGATCAAATGAGATAACATATGTACAGTGTTTTGCAAACCTTAAAGTACTGTATAAATATAAATAATAGATAAATATTATTATTACATTCTTCATATACTGCATAAGTACATTAGAGAGATGTAAAAGGACATATGATGTCTGATGGCAAGGTCATTACGGGCAAGGGAAATCAGAGATGGTTTCTTGGAGGTGACAGTATTTGATTGGGCTCTAATCAATGAATAATAATTGAAGAGAAGACAAGAAAAGGCATGCTAACCATAAGCAACGGTAGGACCAAATCTATGGAGATATAAGAGTTCATAGACCGTTCAAGGATAGAGAATAGTTTGGTAGGCTTTGGTTGGAGTATGGTGTATCTGTACTATTGTTGATCAGTCTTTTCAATTGTGTCCAACTTTTCATGACCCCATTTGTCATTTTCTTGACAAAGATACTGGAATCGTTTACCATTTCCTTCTCCAGCTCATTTTACAAATGAGGAAACTGAGGCAAAGAGAGTTAAGTGGCTTGCCCAGAGTTGCACAACTAGGAAGTTTCTAAAGTCACATTTGAACTCATGAAGAGGAGTTTTCCTGACCTAGGGCCAATAATCTATCCACTGTTCCACCTAGTTGTCCTCTGTCTATATAGGGCAGGGCAAAATGAAAAATGTTGCAAATATAGGGTTGTACCAATTGTGGAGAACCTAGGATGTCATCATGAATTGGTTCTTGATGGCTAGTCATTTCATTGATCATGATTGTTTACTATTATTATTGCTTTCAAATGTTTACAGTTATTGATGTATAAATTAATTTCCTGGTGCTGATCATCTCATTCTTCTTCATCAGTTTATAATGTCTTCAAAATTGTTTATTTTGATGTTACAGCAAAATTGCTCTTCTGGTTCTTCTCACTTTATTTTGCATCAGTTTAAACAAGTCTTTTCATGTCTCTGTAAAATCATCTTTTACTTCATTTCATATAGCAGAATATTATTCCATCACATTTATATACAATTTGTTCAGCCACTCCCCAAATGCAGGGCATCTCCTTAATTTCCAAGGTGTTTGTTTAACTGATCAGTGGAAGGAGCTTGAACTTCACTCAAAAAGAGGGAGGCTATGATAAAATTGAAGCACACTAAAAGCACTATATGAAGATTAGGCTGGCATAAAAGATGACCCTGTCAGCAGTATAAAGGATGGTTTGGAAAGAGGAGAGATTGGAGTCAGGAAAACCAACTATGTGCTTATTATAGTATTCCAGATATGGGGTAATGAAAACCCATATATTTTTGGTGGCAAAGTAAATATAGAAGAGGGTACGGATGCCAGATATATTATAGAGCAATAATTTAAAAGATTTAATAACTTATTGTAAGAGGTGTGTGTGTGGGTGTAGGAGGAGGCTGGGGGCCAAATTAAAAGGAGTATAGTTTCCATGAATCAGAAAGTGATACTCCTTATGGATTCTACCCTGGTCAGATTACACGTAGAGTACAGAGTTCAAATCCTGGTGTCACAGCTTAGAAAAGGCACTGATAAGTAAGAGATTATCTGGAGGAAGACAATCAGAATGGCAAGGGCCTTGAGTCTTTGCCACCTGAGGATCATTTGAAGTTCAGTATGTTTAACCTAAAGAAAAGAAGACTCAGAAGAATATAGCAGAACTGCCTTATTTCACAAAAAAATGTGAAGGTCAAGAATAAATCCTCTGTCCAGGGTCATAGCTCATAAATAGTAGGGCTGACAGTGAAAACTTGGTCTCTTGAGTAACAGTAGAACTCTATTTCTACTGGGCCATGATGCTTCTTCATAATTTTTGTTGTTGTTCAGTTGGTGGTGGTATGTGACTCTTCATGATTTCATTTAGGATTTCTTGGCAAAGAAACTGAAGTGGTTTACCATTTCCTTCTCTAGTTCATTTTATAGATGAAAAATTAAGTCAGAATGATTGAGTGACTTGCCCAGGGTAACACACCTACTGAGTTCCTGAAGTTGAACTCTAATTCTTCAGACTACAGGGCTGGCACTCTATCCATTGTGCCATGTAGCTGCCCATAACATCAATCAATTATTGATTCATAGAATCAAAAAATTATACTTTGCATGCCTATCCTAGACTGTCTTGTCTTCTCTTTCTGTATTTGCTCATCTGACTATTTCATTCATTCTCATAATTTCAATGATCATCACTACAGAAATGACTCTCCAATCCAGTCCAAATTTTCTTGTCATTTCCAACCATAATAGACTCTTCAATGAACTCATCTCAAGCCTCATCTTTCTTGATACTAGGCCTCCATACCATTCCCCAATCATCTCCAGCCATGCTGACTATTTAAATCCACTCAGAATATCATCTTTGCTCTGTTCATAAAAGACAATTTTACTTTTTCCCTGGCATCACCAGGGCTTTGAAAGGCATGTGTTGGCCATATCTTGCTTTCCTCAAAACAGCTGGCATATATGATTCTTGACACTATCTCTGTCATTTTCCAACTTCTTTTTTATGTGTTAGATTTTTCCATTGATTGTAAGTCTCTCCCCTTTTTCAGTCTTCCTAGAGTACAAGCCTGACTATGTCTTCAAACTTTCAACAGCTCCTTATTTCTTTGAGTGTATAAAATAAACTCTATGGTCTCTTTTTTGAGACCCTCCAAAATACGACTCCCACATAGATTTTCAGTTTATTTCATATTATTCCCTTTCACCCAGTGAACATTAGGCATTAGGCAAATTAGATTATGAGCTTCTCCCAAACTCAACAATTACTATTTCTTCATGTATTTGCATTAAAAATCCCTCATAGTTGGCATATACTATGTATTCACCTTTATTTCAAAGAATCATTAATTTTCTTTCAGGACTGGCTCAGATGCTATCTCTTCCGTGAAGGGCAGGAACTGTTTTCATGTCAATTTTTACATCACTAGTTCCTATAATAATATAATGCCTTATATCTACTAGGTACTTGCTTAATAGAGGTTTATTAAACATAATACTAATAAATACAGAATAAAATACAGAATATGGATATTTTGGGGTACACATAATTTCAATATATCTTTTCTCTTTCTGAATTACATATGTATTCTGTTTTTACTTCATGGAAACCACGACCTTCTATTTTTCTTCCTGGTATTTTGTTTTTTAGCAAAGCTCATTATTTTCTGAAATCCACACTGAATCAAGCTATTTCATCTGAAAATTTGCTATAGATCCTTCAATATATTCTGCAGCCCGGGGTATTGAATTTGATGAAACATTCCTCGTGAGCGGAAAACAAAAACACAACTATAAACAAAAATCAGGTTCAGAAAGCTTTGGATTATTGCTCGGAGGGAGTTGATATAAAAAGCCCATGAAGTTTCACGTTAATAAATAACCTAAGAACATGGTCAACATTATCATTTCCTTTATTAATCTCGGATTTCCAAAAGCTTCTGAGAAGCAACATTTCATGGTTGATTTGTGCAATATTCTTACCAATAATGATTAGCATGATTATGGCCATGACAGTCAATTCCCAAGGTGTCTGGCCACTAGACAGAGATTCTAAGAGTGTAAAGATATCTGTTCCCTTCTTTTATCCCGAAAAGTGCAAAATTTGGAGTTTCTTATTACCCAGGCAACCAAGGAAATCTTTGGTTTGCTTCAAGTCTAGGTCCTTTGACTTCTAATGCAAAATATACAAGTGGCTATCTTTCTTAGATAATAGGATCATAATAAATAGGAGACAGCTAGCTAGTTGGAGCCATATTTACAAAAGAAAGGGATTTTCCAGATTCCAGGTATTATCAATTAGACCTGTGAACCACGAGAGGCAGGATGGCATCTTGGATAAAGAACTGATTATAGAGTTAGGGATATTTGGGATTAAGTCCTCCCTTTGATCCAGACTAGCTACATGACTCTGGGCAAGTCACTTGACTTTTCAGGTTGCAGGAAATTCTTTAAAACTAAAAATTACAAACTACTACATCAGTGATAGCTTGGAGGTGTGGTAGATACAGTACCAGGTCTAGAGTACAGAGTCAGAAAGACCCACTTTCCTGCGTTCAAATCTGGCCTTAGACACCTACCTAGGCAAGTCACTTAGCCCTGTCTGCCTCAGTTTCCTCATCTGTAAAATGGACTAAAGAAAGAAATGCCAAATTACTCTAGTATCTTTGTGAAGAAAACCCTAAAGATATCACAAAGAGTTGGACAGGACTGAACAATAACAAGTGTTCCATTGACCAGAATATTGATATTTGAAGGCAGTGGTTCTCTTGATGGGCAGCTAAGTGGCAGAGTGGATAGAGTAATGAGTTTGGAATCAAGGAGACATCTTCATAAGTTCAAATCCCAGACTCAGTACTTGCTGTGTGATCCTGGGCAAATTACTTAACCTTGTCTGCCTCAGTTTCTTATCTGTAAAATGAGCTGGAGAAGGAATGGCAAACCACCCCAGGATCTTTGCCAAGAAAACCCTGAATGCGTTCACAAAAATCAGACCTGATTGATCAATAGCATATCCATAGAGAGAGTTTTTACACTAAGAATCCTTTAGACCCAGGAAATCACAGCTCTAGATTAAAATAAAGTAACAAAAGCTTGGGAGATAGAGTTTGGATGACCATTAATGCCAAAACCAGGAGTTTATACATTATTTGCTGCTCAGGGAATCTTTGATTGTTTTGTTTTGTTTTGACTTGGAGCAGTATGATCCAACTAGTGTATTAGGAGGCTGGTTTGAGCAACGCTTTGATAGATGGAGTGAAGAGATGATGACTAGTGATAGACTTTAACAGTAAATACTGAACCAAGGTCATAACAGTACAAATAAAACAGAAGCAATAGAAAAAAAAAAGAGGTTTTGAAAAAAAATAAGTATCAGGATTTGATAACTATTAGGTATGTGGGTGAGGGAATAAGATGAGTCAGTTGTATTTGAGTCTGGGTGGCTGTGAGAATAGTGCTTTCTCTAGGACTAGAGAATGTAGGAGGAGATCTTTATTTTAGAAGAAATGTTTTAGAGATTTGAAGTGTGAGATGATGGAAGTTAACACTGAAAATATGTAAAAGATAGTTAAAAGAAAGGTGTGGAAACTGAGGGAGAAAAAAGGGCTAGAGGAAGAAATATGGGAGACATTCTTGGAGAGACAGAGTTACGGAAGGGCATGGGATCCCAGAATCATATTCATATAAAGAGAATCAAGCTCATATAAAGACAAAAGCAAAAAAAAATTTAGGATTGAACTTTGGGGAATGTCCAAATTTAAGTCATGAAACAAGAAAGAATCAGCAAATGAGAGAGAAGTCAGAGCAAAGAGTGAGTGATATCTCATTCATTAAATCATAGCAGCCCTTTTAAAAGTTATTTATTCATTTATTTATTTTTGGATGATAAAAAGTTGGATGAACTTTTGCATGGAATCTTTTGCTGTAATCAAGTCAAACAACATGAAAAATTCAAACATGTTTTAGGCTGATTGTATTTTAGAATATCTTATTAGAAAACAATTTTCCCAAGAGGAGCTGGAGAAATTTAAAATTGGACTTAGAATGTTTGAGGAAAGAGTTGAACCAGTATTTCCAAAACTAGTATTGCCATAAAACATTCTTGAACTCATAATGGCAACACCATAATTTTAGGCCTGGGTTAAGGGATCATTCATTGTTCTAATCAAGCTGACTATTTTGTATTTAGAGAAATAGAGTACTGATGACTAAGTAATCTTGCGTTTATGAAAGACAAAAGAGGTATTTCTGACATTATCTAGAAAAAGGAAATTTTTGCCATGTGCCAAGTAGAAGGTTCCTGATTATCATAAGAAATGTTTCATTATATTCAGTAACTCAAGCTACAGAATATATTGAAGGATCTATGGCAAACGTTCATTTGTGTCTATGGTAGACTTGTCCTTATCAATTGTCATACTATTATTTCATGACTAGGACCCTGTCAAAGAATGGAAGGGATAGCCATGGAATGAATCCCTTTTTCGAGGGTTCTCTCCATTTGTGAATAGGCAGTCGGGAAGAAAAGGCAGGATAGGGGGAAGATGGAGAAAGACAGCTGAGGTGTGACAGATCTCATAAGCAGAATGTGAATAATCTCATCCTTCACAGACAATCACAAATGGTAATGAAAGTGTGGTTTGTAGAGCGAGAGGGAGCAAAGGTTATTTGGGAAAGCAAGGTGAGATAGAGGATAGAGCCAGGTTTGGAGGCAGGAAGACGTGAATTCAAATCCAGCCTCAGACACTAGCTGTATTACCCTGTGCAAGTCACTTAACCTCTGTTTCCTTCATTTTCTTCATCTGTAAAATGAGGATAATTGAATCATTTACCTCCCAGGGTTTCTGTGAAGATCAGATTAGATTATTACTGTAAGGCACTTAGCTGGCTGGCACAAAGTAAGCAATATGCAAATATTAACTATTATCATCATTGTTAGATATTATTATTATATCACAGTATAAAGAGGATTGAATGTGAAATTAGAAGAGCAAGGTTCTGATCCTGGCTCTGCTATGTCTGTAAACTTGAGCAAGTTATTTTACCTCTCTTGAGGTCAAATATGAAATTTTGGTATTCAAAGCCCTTCACAACCTTCCCTTTCTCAGCTTTCCAATCTTCTTTTATCTTACATCACTCCACACCAATGCTCTATGATGCAGTGACACTGTCCCCCATGCTGCTTCTCCAAAAAGACTCCATCTCTCTTCTCTGAGCATTTACACTGGTTATTCCCAATGCCTGGAATCATTTCTCCCCTCATTTCCTCCTCCAGGATTATCCACCTAAAATCCTATGTTTCTAAGGAAGTTTTCCCTGATATCTCTTAATTCTACTACCTTCCCTGCACTGATTATATTCAGCTTATCATGCAGATAGCTTGTTTTTATATGGTTGTTTTCATGTTGTCTCCTCCATTGTACCGTGAACTTCATGAGAGCAAGGATTATCTCTTACTTTTCTTTGTATCACCATAGCTTAGCTCAATGCCTGGCATGCACTATGAGTTTAGTACACATTTATTGATTGATTAACTAACTCAGTTCCCTCTTCAGTAAAATAAGGGATTAGATCATGTATACCAGTGCTGTCAAAGGCCAATGCAAATGCATCCTTGCAACACTATATTGATTTACAAAACCACAAATTAACATTATTTATGTTTTATTTTATTTTATTAAAGGTCTTTCAATTACACTTTAATATAGTTCTAACCATCTAACCACACTCAGAAGTTTTGTAAGAGTTTTAGGGGAGCTGCAAGTTTGACAAATATGTCAATTTCTAAGGTTCTTTCTAGCCCTAAATCCTAGGAACTCTCACTGCTTCTCCCCATTCCAGCTGTCTGATGAATGAGCACTGCCTACAGTCTCTCTCTCTCTCTCTCTCTCTCTCTCTCTCTCTCTCTCTCTCTCTCTCTCTCTCTCTCTCTCTCTCTCTCTCTCTCTCCTTAATGTTATCTCCACTGATTATTAGCTTCCATTGTCCAAAGGACTTTGGACAAACTCTCAAAGGCCTTAGGGTTTCCTTCTTCCATGGTATCTCTCTTTCCTCTTTTTCTTCTATCAAACTGTCTCATTTATGCACCCTGGAAAATGGAGTTTCAATTCAATAATAAGACGGGAAGCCATACACCATGAGGTTAAGAAGAGACTGAGAAGATGAAGACAGGCACTGTCTATGGTCTGATATTAAAGGACGATAAGATCTATGCTTTGTTTTGTTTTTTTAAGATGAATAAACCATAGATGTATTTGTAGGCTAAAGGAAGGGACTAGAAAATGGGGTGGGGAGGGAGGGAGGGAGAGAGAGAGAGAGAAAGTAATCTTTGGATAAGATGAGGGAGGATAGATGGATGTAATGGGCTTGGCTTTGGCAAGGAGGACCTCTTCAACAGTGTCTAGATTGAAGGAAGGTATGGGATGTGGGGAATGCTGCAAAAGGGTTTTGAAATGGGATGAACATGAGAAAAGGTAGCTCTCAGCTAATGATCTCATTTTCTCTGATAAAGTATGAGGTCCTTGGCTGAAAGGATAGGGGATAGCATGCCATACATAGAAGGCTTGAGCAGATAATAGGTTTGTAAGAGCTGCTGTAATGAATGGATCAGAAAGAATTATTAGAGAGGAATAGAAGAATTTCCTTGTTACAGTGAGGGCCTGCAGGAGATTAGATACCACATTTATAATGGACCCAGTACACATGATTTCATGATTTCTAGATCTATTCAAGAGCAGTCATGAGTAGAGGGTGGGAGTAATCTAGGGTTTGGGTTGGTAAGGTATGATGGGACAAAGGAACAATGGATGTGAGAATAAAAGATGGTGTAAAGTTGAACTGGTTAATGAGATCAGCCTTGCTTAGCACCTGCAATTAGCAGAGATGGTGATGTCGGTGAGGAGAGAGCAGTGACAAATGGGAATATTACTACTGTCAACTTTGCAGGATGAAAACGATTTTGGAGAGTCAAGTTTATTTTTTCAACTAACATGTGAAAGTAAGAATCACTTAACTCTGACATTAGTGGATACAAAGATGATTCTGCTATTATATTTGGGTTATTTGTCTGTGAAAATGCTGTATCCTCTAAGTAGAATGCAAACTCATCAAGAGCCAGGGCTATCTTTCATTTTTTTTTTCCCATGAGTCTCTATCAATGAAAGTAGTGACTTGCACTTAGTATGAATTTAATAAATGCTTGTTGAATTGAAACAAATAATTAGATTTATTTTCCTTTCAACATTCTAGGCAAGTCCCAAATGGAAGAAGGACCTAAAGTGTCTTTGGGCATTGTCTGAGGAAAATGAGTACTAGCGCAAAATGTCTTTAATCTACTTTAATCTTCATGGGCTAATAGTATTAGTAACAATGATAATAATAATTTGACATCAAGAAGCTCAGAATAAGCTCATAATTTCCATCATTTTACCACTCACTGAAGACATTTTTTTTTTTTTGTGGAGATGGTTATTTTAATTGTATTGAAAAAAAGGTGAAGTAGAAATCTGGTTCTATTCTCATGGCAATATTGAAAGTTGTTAATACAGTCAAATTTCTGGAATCAAATTTTTATAAATGAGAAGGGGAAATGGAAAAGGAGCTGCCTGTTTGTTTTCTATAACAAGAAGGCTCTTTATAATAATGATGGTTGGAGAAATAAAAAGACAAGGACATGTGGTCCAAAACTGACAAAAATCCTGATTCTTTCCATGAAATATGTCATGGTACTATATGAAATAAATAAATAAATAATCATGAGTTTTTCCTCCAAAAGCTTGGGTCAATATGGCAGATGTAAATTATTTAAAAAAATAATTTACCATCTTGATCCTCCCCCACTCTAAAATGCCTAACATGAACTTTAGGTGGAAAATTTTCCCACCTCCATCACAGATTTATGATCTTCTACAGTTTGGAGGAAAGAAAGCATGGGAGGCAAAGAATAAAGACAAAACAAAATACTAGACTGAAAGAAGATTCAGGTTATCAAATGAAAGAAAAAAAATTATAAGTCTGACTCAAAAATAGAAGCAACTACTATTTTTGTCTTAGTTTAAAAAAAAAAAAAACTAGTGGAGATCAATCAGGAAAACAGAGGGCCTGTTTTGCCAGGAGGAAAGCCTACTAAATGGGAGAAGGCCAGTTTAATCAACAGTCTTGACAAGTAATATTGTGGGAAAAGTCTCTTAATATCGAAATAATTCCTCATTGATTCAGACAAAGGCAGGCAAACATCAGCCCTTTCATTTGTTTTCCTATAAACACAGGAGATTCCAAACATGTTGCCAAAGAAAACACCATTTTGGACAGACATCCAGCCTGCTGTTGACTTTTGATTCAACAAACATTAAGGCATGATTTCAGTGAATAAGAAGGGTGTCCACCAAACATACTTGGATGAGTTTGATGGCTATTAATTTCATGTCTGATAAAAAATAAATGCACTCATATTGGGCTGCTATTTTTGTGCTATAAGAGAAAAGAATGGTCAATGTGGAAATCTGAGAGGCAGGTCTGTGAAGTGGAAAGATCACTACACTGGACATCAAGTACCTGGTGACTATGGATAGGTTCCTTTACATCTTTCACGTTCAGTTTTTCTATTAGTAAAATGAGGATGATAATCCCCGCCTATCTACCACAGAATGATAGAATCTCAAAATTTAAAAGCACCTCAGAAACTATCAATTCTAACTTGCATCTATTCAGAAAATCCTTCTATAATATCACCAACAAGTTGTCCAGCCTCTGGAATGACAAAACCAAAATCAGAGGTAGAGGGCCCCGAAATGGCCATCAAACCAAATCCATCCCTAAGGAAGAATCTCCTTTATAAAATACCAGACAAAGATCCAGCTTTTGCTTGGAGACCTCCAATGAAGAGGCAACCCTAATATCCTGAAGCAGTATATAATACAAATTTGGACAACTCTAATTGTTAGGAATTTTTTTTCTTTTCTTATATCACACCTCAGTTTACCTCTTTGAAACACTCATTAATCCTATTTCTGTCCTCTGGGGAAAAACAGATTATAAACAAACCCTTTTTACTTATGACAGTCATAAATCTCTTAATTTGGGGGCTAACAATTTTTGGTTCTCAACTTGCATGGCATTGTGATATGACCCCGAGACCCTTCACTATCCCAGCTATTTTCCTTTGAACATTCCCTAGCTTATCATTGCCCTTTCTATAAAGTGGCACTCAGAACTCTACAGTTGCTCCAACCAGGGCAGAGTACAGTGGAACTATCACCTTAATATGGCTTTACTACAGGAATTATCACAACACCTTTGTACTGCTTAAAATTCCAATAGCTTTCTTGACTGCTACTTGAATACCTCAAAAGGCTGTGTTGAGGTAAGTGCCTTATAAATATGAAAGCCCTTTAAAATTATTAATGGTCGGAGTAAAATGTCTCAATTTACTATTAGTCATCTGACCTTGGCTAAACTATTTAGCTGCTCTGTATTTCAACAAATACATCCCCTCTAAGATGTTCATTGTATTCATCTACCCAACCTAACTCCAAGGGTAACTGTAACGAAAAAATAGATCTCAGATGCACTAGTGCTCAGAAAAAAATATTAAAAACACTGCATACTCTTTGATCCAGCAATACCAATGCTAAGTCTCTATCCCAAAGAGATTTTGAAAGAGATAATGGGGGAGGGAACCCATATGTACTAAATTTATACAAATTTATTTTTACAAAAATATTTCTAGCAGCTCTTTTTGTGGAGGTAAAGATTTGGAAATTGAGGGTTTGGAAATTTGGGGAATGGTTGAACAAGCAGTGGCATATGATTGTAATATGTGCTATAAAAAATGACAAGCAGGATGATTCCTGAAGAACAAACAAACTTGTAAAGACATGCAGTGATGCAAAGTGAAGTGAGAAGAAACCGAACATTGCATATAGTAATAACATGATAATGAACTATGGATGAGTTAGGTATTCTCATTAATCCAATGATTCAAGACAAAGGACTCACACTGAGAAATGATATCCACCTCCACAGAAAGAACCAATGCAATCTTTATACAGATTGAAGGATACGGCTTTTCACTTTATGTTTTTCTCATGTTTATTTTTGTCTGTTTTCTTTCACAACATGACTAATAGGGAAATATATTTTGTGTGATTGCACATGTATAACCTATATCAAATTACTTACTGTCTCAGGGATGAGGAAGGGGAGGAAAGGAGAGACAGAATTTGGAATTCAAAAATTTGGAAATCAAAATCTTTCAAAATATGAAGGGCAAAATTTATTTTTCCACATAATTGGAAAAATTTAACATTATTTTTTCCAAAAGTGCAAGCAAAATTAGGTTGTTATTCAAGGAAGGAAAATCTATCTTATTCCTAATAGGCATTTAGAGTTATTGTCACTTTTCTAATTAATTTGTTAATTTCATTCCACACATCCTTATTCAGCTGTTTTAGACCAATTATATATCAGAGCTATTGACAACTGGTGATCCTTGGCTTTCTAGTCTGTGCACTTACTGTAGGTGAAACTTCATTTCCTTTTTCTGGTATCTTATCAGTTTGCTCATTTAAATTTTAAGTCTAGCAGATGAAGCCTTCTCCGATTTTATTCAGATGCATGGGTCTGGATAACTGCTGATGTTTATAACAATTATGATTAAAGAACAACATGGAACAGGGAGTAAATATGCAGGTGCTCCTGGACAAGGGGAAGATGCCAGACTTTCCCTTTTGCCCTGATCGCTATTTTGTCTTCCTGAAATGATAACTCTTTTGAGTGCACAGCTGTGAGGTCTTAGCTTCCTACACGGAGCCATGAGCAAAGCATCTAGGAAAATGATGGGGTCACAGATGATTTTCTAGGTTCGCCTGGCACATTTTATTGGTACAGCAGACTTATTTCTTATTACCTGGGGCATCCAGTTATAGAAAGCATACTACTCACACTTCTCCCAGTTCACCTTGTAGAGAACAGACTTGTTATTCAGAAAGATTAGAAGTGCTTTCTCCTTGATGGAAATATTAAAAGTGGCAGTCTAAAGCAGGGATTCATAAGGTTTTGTTCATGCATCCTTAAGGGGTCTGTGAACTTGGACTTTTAATATTTTGATAACTGGATTTCAATATAATTGGTTTCCTTTGAAAACTCACATATTTTGAAACAAAATATATTTCTAAAAATCATTCAAATAGTATAAAAATTATTATGAAAAGTCCTGTAGGATTCACTAGACTGCAAAGGTGTCCATGACACATATTAAAAAAAATACTCTAAAGAAAATGAATGCACAGAGTATTTTTTTCAACATTCATATGAGAGTATAAGAGGATTAAGGAAAATACTTTCATAGAGAGGAGAGCAGTCATTTTGAAATATTTTCACACCATTACCCTTCTGCGGTACAATAAAATGCACACTGACACTGAAGTCAGAAGGCCTGGGTTAAAATCCTACCTCTGGTGCTTTCAACCTATTTCCCCTTGGATACATCACTTCATCTTTCTGGAACTCTTTTTCTTCATCTGTAAAGCCTTAAACTGCCTGTGAGATCCTTTAGGATCATAGATTTAAAGTTTGAAGGGAATTTAAAGAACATCTATTTCAACCTCCATCACAAAATCTCTAATATGAAGTTTTCTAAGAGTAGTTTACTTCACAGATCATCTTTCTTGAAACAAAACAAAACAAAAAACAACGTCAAAAGAATATATACTATTCTGTACCTCACCTCACATGTGTGATTACCAATCAGCTATTTGTACTTTCCTGTCTCATTTTCTTTTTCAGGACGATGATACTTTTTTAAAGGCAAAGAGCAAATGCAAAAAGATAGTTTCTTATGCAATTAATGAATGCTATGAAGTGGTTGCATTTGTGAAATTCTACTGTGTATTTCTAGGACTAGCAAGTAATGTATTTTACATCATGATAAATTTGAATAGTGCAAAATTAAATACATGTATCCACTCATGGGATTCATTATTTACATTAACTGGGATATAGCTTAGCCCATAGAGGAACTTTCTTCAGTAAAAATCTTCATAGACTTTAGAGATTGACTTTAGAGATTGAATTTACCATCCCCAAATGACACTGGTTAGTTTGTGACCGTATTACCTGCCTAGATTTTCCCTAATTCCAATACAACTTAGAAGGTGAGCAGGAAAGGTCTGTTGGGCCAAGGTGAGAGTGGAACACAGTGCAGTTCTGGTACCACCCCAGCATATCAGAAGTAGGTCTTAGGAGCTTCTCAATCAGTGGGGCCAATGGCAGGTTCCAGATCTCAGCCCACAGATGGTAAAGGGATCAGACAATTGTTCAGAAGGAGATTTCAGGGATCCTTTTGATGGAACCAGGGACAGCACTCTGTTGCATTGCCCATACTTGGATCTGGGTCTCAGTCACGGGTGTTGGTCATAGGGTAAGAAGGAGCACTGACACACCAGAGCTTATGACCATAGGAGAGCTGGGACTCTAGTCACAATTCTACAGAGGAAAAGAGTGCTTGTGATCACTCACAGCCTAGTCCACAAGCCAGGAGATTAACAAACACAATTCTTTCTAGATCATAATACCTTGAAAGAACAGAAAACTTATTGGTTCCCAGAATTATCTCTGAAAATAGTTGCACAAAAAAACAAAACCAAACCATGAAACTTGGAACAATGCCCCATCTACTTTGGAAGCAGAGCCCTACTTTAGCATAGAGTTAAAAGTCAAGAAATAGGCTTGAAAATGAGCAAATAGCATAAAAGATCCTAACTATAGAAAGTATGTGTGTTTAGACTCCACAGTTCTTTCTCTGGATGTGGATAGCATTTTTCATCATGAGTCTTTTGGAATTGTCTTAGGTCATTGTATTGCTGAGAAGACCTAAGTCTATCATAACTGGTCATCACATAATGGTACTGTTACTGTATATAATCTTCTCACTCTGCTCACTTCACTCAGCATCAGTTTGGATCATATGAATCTTACTCTCATCAGAAATGGCCTCAAAGAGGGAATACCATATGCACTCATTTGCATATAGAAATCTATTTTACCTTACAGGAAAGTAGAAAGGGAAGGAGATAAGGGGGGGGGGGGAGGGCTGGGAGGGTCCATTGGGGGAGGAAAAAGTCAGAAGCAAAAGATTTTTGAAATTCAACAGGATGAAAAGATAGAATGAGTGGGATATACAGGGGAAAATAGGATGGAGAAAAATATATAGTGATCATAACTGTTGGAAAACAGTTTATAGTAAGTTTCTCTGATAAAGATCTCATTTCTCAAATATATAAAAATAGAGTCAAATTTATAGAAAGGAGAACCATTCTTCAATTTATAAGTGATCAAAAGAGATGAGTAGGAAGTTTTCAGATAAAGTAATAAAAGCTATCTATAGTCATATAAATATGCTCTAAACCATTATTTATTAGAGAATTATAAATGAAAAGAACTCTGACCTACCACCTCACATCTATCAAATTGGCTAATATGACAGAAAATGAAAATTACAAATATTGAAGGGAGTGTGGAAAAATTGAGATAATGATGCACTCTTGGTGAAGTTGTGTACTTATTCAACTATTCTGGAGAGCAATTTGAAACTATGCCCGAAGGGCTATAAACCATGTAAACCCTTTGACCAAGCAATACCATTACTAGGTTTGTATCTCAATGAGATAAAAAAACAAAAAAGAAAAGGACCTAAAGGTAAGAAAGTATTTATAGAAGATCTTTTAGTGTTGGCAAAGCCTTGGAAATTGACAGATCCTGACTATTGGGCAATGGTTGAACAAGTTGCTGTATATGATAGGGATGGAATACTATTATACTATAAGGAATGATGAATAGGAGCATCTCAGAAAAACTTGAAAAGACTTACATGAACTGATGCAAAGTTAAATGAGTAGAACCAGGACACCATTGTATACAGTAACAGCAATATCGTCTGATGAACTGTGCTCTTCTTAGCAATAGAGTGATCGAAGACAATTCTGAGAGACTTATGAAAAATGTTATTTACCTCCAGAGAAAGAACCAATGGAGTCTGGATGCAGATTAATGCATACTTTTTCTTTACTTTCTATATTTTTTCTTGTTTTTATGTGTTTTTTTCTTTTACAACATGGTTGACATAGAAATATGTTTCACATGACTTCACATGCATAATCTATTTCAAATTGTTTTCTTTATCAATGAAGGGGGTGGGGAAGGAAGAGAGACATCAGTTGGAACTCAAAAACATATTAAAAACTGAATGTTTAAAAAGTGTTTTTACATGTAATTGGGGAAATATTTCTTTAAAAGAAATTTGTATGGCTTTTTGTCCACTGGAAGCTTTTAACCTTCATGGAAATACATGCAGTTTTATTTATCACATAATAACTAGTTCCCTGAGACAGAAAGCAGAATATTATGGCCTTAACACATATCCATTTATCAAAAGCAATCTTAAGGCATCTCTATAACTGGTTTCCCTTGTATCATTAATGGTTGTTAGCCTTGCCTAGCTCTATTTTGGATTCTAATACAAAGTATTTATATTAATAAAAGTAAATATTAAGTGAATGGCAATTGATCATAACATTTTTATAAATTCTGGCTTATGTTTTGATTTAGAAAATATTCAGTTCTAGAAATGAATTTGTTTTCTTTCATCCATGTGTCAAAAATTATGTCCCTGAACTGCCTGACTTAGTGCCCAAATACTACAATTTTTTCAATTCAGGTGCCATCTATTCCTTCAACTTCCTTCAGATGCTGGGTTTCAATTCTCTTTTTAATCTTCAAATGTTGAATTTTGCACTATATTTTTATCTGTTGGATAATTTCAAGTTCTTTCCAAAATAATGTCTTAAATTAAATCTGCATATATCAAAAATTTCATAGCCAGTAATGGTTTTTGTACATCTGGTCATTTTCTTCAAGTTACATTTCATTTCTCTACCATTCTGGAAATGGAAGAATAGCAAAGCCAGCTCTGCATGGACAGGGATGTGATTGATGTGGCTGAAATTTGTAAGTGGGTAAAGCATTTAGGTGATCTTTAAGCTTCATTTAAGGAATGTACAGTTGTCCAGTGAAGTAAAAGCAGGGTAAGAAAAACTTTCAAAGTTCTCTTACCCAATGTAAGATGTAAGGAGGTAAAGGAATTAGGAAAATGAGAAGTGCTTAGATTCCAATTTAGAAATACAGGGAGGTAAGACGGAATTTTCTTTTTGACTGTTGGAAAATTAAAAGATATTTCAGAATGAGTAAGGACACAGTTTTAAAGGAAAAAAACAAGTAAAGTCATAACAAAACTGATAGGGGTGTGTGAAATATAACCATTAATTAGACATCTCAAAGGCAAAGCAGCAAATCTACAGTCACAGGAAATAATTTAGAGACCCCTCTGGCATGTCATTTCATTGTCAGACATCCATTCATGGAAATGGACTTTAGCAATATCACAGCTGAATTTACCTTTATTACCTAGGGGCTCAGGTCTCTAGCAATCAGCTTAGTGATATTGGACAGACATTAAACCCCATCATGAAAAGAAAAGGAAAAAGATGATATTAATTCCCTGAACCCCAGCCACTAGCTAGAAAAGTTATATTCAACTATTCAACAGAAATATTATTGCCTAAAAGTACATGCTCCTAAGTGAATCCTTGACAATGAAGCACATAGATTTTCAAGAAATGTTAAAAGTTGGAAGGACAACAGTTGATTGCAGTCATAAGATCTGTACTTCAGTTTCTGCTGAAGGAAACTGACTATAAAAGGAGTGCTACTTTCCGTTCTTCATGAGAGAAGTGCGTAGGATAGATAGATGGGAAAGCACTTTGACAAGTTAACACTAACATATTAACTGGGGGTGAGCCACAATGAGGAAAACTAACTCATCACATATGTTAAAGTAAAAGGAAATAAGAAGTCGAAACAGCAGCATGCTGTAGTGGGAAACATTCTCTTAGCATAGAAAGGTATGGGTTCTAGATCCAGCTTTGCCACTTACGCCCTCAGGAAAATGACTATACCTTTCATTTTACTTGTAAAATGAGAAATTTGGATCAAATGACTCCTTCCAACTGTAAATCCTATGATCCTATAAATAAATGCCTGCAGGAGAGATCAATAGGGAAGCAGTTCCTATACTTTCCATTAGTTGTTAAAAATTATATATTTTTGAAGTTGATTCAAGAAGAAATCTCTAATAGATTTGTTTCCTTTACTGACATTAGCATTGAATCTTGCGTACTGTGAAGTGAAGTATGTACTTCTGGGGGTTTGAAAATGGTAGCTTGTCTACATATGTATGTGATTAAATGAATTACAAATTTCTTATGATTCTCAAGGCATGTTAATAGGGCTAACCTTTAAAAAACAAAGTTAATGTAGCTTTACAATATGACATTTTAACACTAGCTTTTTAATAATGCATGTAACTTAAATGTTAAGCTGATTCATGTTATATTCTCAGCTTCTGGACTTAAAATTCTATCTACTTCTATTTTAATATGGATATAAAGTGCTAAAATATTATGACTTAGTTTTCAAAGAAATGATTGTGCCATACTATGACTGTGCCTAACCCTACTTGAAGGTTTATTATTTTTTGAAAAAGAAGGGTCTTTCGCTTCTCTCACTTGGATTGTGTTTTATTGGTCAAATGCTTCAAAGTACTATCTTTCACAGCCTCTGGCAAGGACAAAGCTTGGGTCAAAGCTTATAGAAGTAGTAAAAAATACAAATTAAAAATAGCAGACATCTCCTACTCACTATCATGTATCTAGAAATAAGAAAATGTGAATTGGAAATAAATGGACAGTGCAAAAAATAAATTTATGCCAATGTTTTTTGCAGTGTTTCCTAACAGAGATGCTTGTACATGTATGGGTTAGACATATTTCTTTTGTATAAGAGTGCACTGGTTTGCATGCCTTTATATATTATTTCATGAATGAGTTTGAAAGTTATACACACACATAATTTATATAAGACTTATGGTAATTTTACGGGTCACAAACAATTTTGAGCTAAATACTCTACCCAATATCTAAAATGTAAAGTAACCAATAAAGTATATATTTTTAAAAAATTTCTTGCTTTGGGATAGAAAAAATGATCAACCTTTTTTGACCCCTCTTTTCACTTGTTCTAGAACAATGTTTATTTTAACTTTAGCTTACTTTTAGAGCTATAAAATTTTAAGATACCTGTGAGAAATGCCTCCAGCTGCACATGCACACACACAACACACATAACACACACACACATAAACACATATATGGGAAAGAAGAGACATGGAAAATTGTGTAGGTGTATATCCTTTTGTGAACTTTGTTAAATTGGATTAAAGCTACAGCTGGTGTTAACTGTGTGAAAAAAGAGTAGGGGTTACTAACCGTATTTAAATCATGTTACATTTTTCTATATTTAAAAAAAATCATAGGGGAACATATGTATCTAAGGCATTAGAAGCCAAAAATAAATATATGTACCAAAACGTAGAAGAAACTGCAGCTACAAAAATGAATATTTTCTAAGTTAAGAATATAATTTTTAGATTCTTATTGCTTAGCAGGTAGAAGAAACAGAAGTCCATCTAAACATTCAATACAAAAAGTACAGGGAAATAATCATATATGAGCAAATCAACTTAGCTGTTATATACTAAAAACAACAAATATTGTGGCCTATCAGAAAGAATGTCATATCATGTGGGGACTGTTAAGTGCCTGAATTTCTGTTAATAAATGTAGAGACTAGAGTCTGCTACAACCAAAATTAAATGAATTTCTTCCAGTCACACTTTTTGACTAGGAACCATTTAATATGCAAGAACAATCAAAGCAGTTCTAAAATTACACAACTCAATGCATTTCAAGTCAGTCTAAAGCACGTCTAGTTGGAAATAAGAAGCATCCATCTTGGTTTCCCTCCTCTAAGTTTTTCGAAGGAGATAATGCATTCAATGTACTTTACAAATAATAAAGCTTCATATAAATATTATTATTGCTGTCTATGGCCCTCTTAAAACATAACACTTTGACCTGAAAATAATGCTTCAGATGTAGTCAGATTTGTCTATTACCTCCCCCATTTAGACACCATGATTTTATTATCTCAATTTAAGATTGCATTAGCTTCTTTCCCCAGAAGCCATATTACACTGTTGGTTCATATTGAATAGTACTGGATTAAAACTTATATGAACTGATGCTAAGATAGCACTCCATTAGCTGGTCCTTGTGCAATTGATTTGTTTATGCCTAAATATAAGACATATTCATCCCTGTTAAATTTTGTTGGTTTGGGCCAATTGTTCCAATATACAGAGATCTTTCAAAATATTCATCCTTATGTATAATATTAACTGTTAGCATTACATGGAAAGCAGCACATCTGGATCATAGAAGGAGGAAGGGAACTGGTGTGTGGTTGTTGTACTGAAAGGCTCAAATGGAGTTTCTGCTTATGCTCAAACTACCTATTTACATGGTAAAGGATCAATCACCAGTGCTGGTGTTGTTCTTTTTAGCAGGCATTGAAATATTAAATTTCAGATATGGACTGACCAAGAGCAAGTGTATGAAGAAGGTTGAATCTTCATAGCCAGAAAGTAGCATAGCCAGTGTGGAGTGAGGCATTTCCCCTGTGTTTATATTTTTATATTCTATCAGGATGTGCCCTGACTTTGTTCTTCCTGTTCCATCTGGTTTATGTATGACTATGTTTGCTAAACTACCTAAAAGTCAAGGAATAGTTTACACTGTGGTCACTGGACTATGCTGTTTTCTTCTTTTGTTCATCTAGCAAACATTTGCAATGTTTCTGTATAGAACACTGTCCTATCCACTGGCAGAAAAAGGTACAAATTAGATAATAGAGTCCTCACTCTAATTGGGCTTATGAATTAGTAAGGATCACTCAGCAGAAGCTATATGCCTTTGAAGGTCACTTCCAATCTAGAAAAAGTGTTTGAAGGGGAAGTGCATGGTATTATCTATTCCAGTTTTGTATCATGGAGAAATTTGATAAAGATTACTATGTCTTCATCCATGTCATTAATGAAAATATTTAACATTCTAAGAACAAGTACAAAGTCTGTTTCATGACACTAACAACCCATCTCCAGAGTGACATTGATCTATTAATCAGTTCTCTTTGGGTACAATTTTTCAATGAATTATAAATCTACACAATTGTACTACTAGCTAACTCAGGTTTTCATTTTTTGCCATAAGCAAACCATGACATAAACAATTTGAGACTGAAAATACTTCATTATAGTGAATTAATTTATATATATATTGCTCCTCTATTAAAGTGAGAATTTTAGTACATTATCTATTGGTAGCACTGATGTTTTCCATAATTTCTTAGAGATCACTGAAAGTAACTCCACAATAATATTTATACCTTTTTCTGGTACATTTAGATGGAATTTCTGGAGACCTGAATTGATTTCAGATGGTTAGATAACTTTTACTTAACTTCTCCCATCTTGGTCTTCAGTTACCTCTTTAATTTTTTTAAATTAACCTATTTTTCCTTTACACCAGCTTTTATTTCATTTGGGTAATATTCAACTTTGATGGAAAACAACTGAATTTGACTAAGACAACATGAATATTTCATTTGCCATTGTTTTAATTAAAGAGGACCATGTAAGCAACGGATCAAATATAAAATATATATTTATATGTTTTATCATGAATGAAACAGACCAGTAAGCACAATAACGCTGTTCAGTTGTTTCAGTCATCACTAACTCTTCATGATGTCATTTAGGTTTTCTTGGCAAAGACACTGGAGCAGTCTGCCATTTCTTTTTGCAGCTCATTTTACAGATGAGAAAACTGAAGCAAACAAGGTTAAATGACTTGCCCCGGGTCACGTAGCTAGTAAGCATCTGAGGCCATATTTGGACTTACGTCTTCCTAACTTCAGGCCCTTGTTCTGTCCACTGCTCCACTTAGCTGTCCAAGCGCAATAACAATCCACTTTAGCAGTAGTGTACAAGTCAGAAAGGACAGAGAATAAATTTTGGCTTAAATTCCTGCCTCTGATACATATTAGTTACGTCCCTGGGTAAATCACTTAAACTCTGAGTAACCCAGGAACCTCTCTAAAACTGTAAATTGCAAGGAAATGCTTGATGTGCATTTGTAGAAATTTCATACCTGGTAGATCTCTATAACAATGAAATCACACAGGTCCTAAACAATGAAAAACAAAATAAACAAACAAAAACTAAAAAAAAAAAAAAAAGCGATAGAGAAAAGCATATATGCTAATAATTTTTTTTTTAAAAAACAAAAAAAAATCTATGAAGTTATACTTGTCTGTGATGACTTACCTACAAAGAATAAACCTAGACTGAAAAATAAAAGTTTCCTCACAAACTTCTCTTTAATAGAAAACAGATTTAGAGTCCATCTGAAATTATATGTTTTCCCAATATGACATTTGATTAGAAGTTTACAACTTGAAATAATTCTGAAAAATCAATGGGGCAATTCCCTGTTAAAGTAATCAAGTTTAAAGAGAAAATGATAAAAATATAAATGTGATGTTTCCTCCAAATTATGAATTATAAGAGTAAACCTGGATGAGAAGCTGAATCAATTTTTCCCTTCCAAATAAAACTGAATTTTCTGTAGTTTATATGTACTCATAAAAACATCACCAGAATTACCAAATATGGATTTATATGTCACTAGGTTAATGATGCAATATAACAGATTTATTATTAACTACCTACTATGAGCAGGGCAGATAAAAACTTCATTCTTTCTTAACTAATAGAAATATATTCAGTATTATATCAGTCATATGTATACATTGCTCCTAACTTTGTTATCTCTTCATCTTATCCGTTGCATGCATGCACTGCCTTCTTTCTTCCTTATTTGGTCAGTCAATAAGGACTTGCTGTATATCAGACACCATGCTTACTGCTCCTATCTTAAAGTCTTCCTTTAAGAGATAACACAAGCTCTACCTTCAATGTGGAGCATTTTCTCATCCACCAACCTGCTTTTGCTTTTCCTCTCAAACTACCTTACAGAGAGATAGATAGATAGATAGATAGATAGATAGATAGATAGATAGATAGATAGATAGATATAGATATGGATATAGATGAAATAGATATACAGATGGGGTGTCCAAAAAAGTTCTAAACTTTAGTACAATGAAATTCAGAAGTTTCTCCAATAAAATGGAGAGAATGAAGACAAATTAAAAAGAGAATCAGGAGCATATGCATAGTAAGGAACTAGAGGCAGCAAGAAACATATTCGAAAATTTGGCAGTTCTGGGGAAGAGTGAACAGCAAGACACTAGCTTGAGGGAATGGAGTCCTCAAGGGAAATGTTTTGTTATGGATGATGAGGCTGGTATTCTTAGGTTAGAGGAGACCTGGGCAAGTTTACAGAGGGAAAAGGAGTTAGTGAGGAGAGCCTGAAACTGAGGGAGAAACAGAGAAAGAGTGGAGGAAGACTGATATGCCAGATCATGAGGGGGATGTGAAGATCACAGTGTAGTTGCTAACATCTGTTGCAGAGGATGAAGGAAGACATGAATTCTATGAAATCTTTGACAAAGCCTGACAAACTTAGGCAACTTATCTTGATCATAATTGGCTTCAAGGTGAGTGTAGACATAAGGAAGAATAGGGAAAAATCCCTTAGAAAATATGAACCTAAAAATGCCTTTCACATCCAGAGGAAGAAGTATGGAATTTGATCACAGAATGAAGTAGACCATTTTCTTTCGTATTATGCTTTCTTTTCTTTTCTTTTATGATTTCTCCCATTTATTTTAATTCTTCTATTAAAACATGACTAAGATGAAAATGTATTTAATAGGAATGTATGTGTAGAACCTATATAAAATTGTATGCCATCTCAGGGAAGGAGTGGGGAAGAAGAGGGCAAGGAGGGGAAAAAATATCTAAGATATATAGAAGTGATTGTAGAATGCTGAAAACAAATAAAATAATTTAATTAAAAAGAAAAAGAAATAGAAAAAAGAAAAAAAAATATGAGCCTATGATATGGGTTCAAGAAATAACGAGAGTCAAAGGAGTATTCTTAAGGATTCCTATCTATCATGAGTCCATTCTTTAAGAGCCATTGGAAAATAAAAGTACAGGCACTCAACAAATTTCTCAAAGCCTTGTAAAAAATGTGAAACTGATCATATATTTACAGGAGGAGAAAAAGGTTACTAATGTGGATGGCATTTCAGTATCAGTTGCTCTCTATATTTAATCAGAGAACAGGCCAAAATCAATATCAAATTAGAAGAAAGGATAAAGATGAGAATAAGAGTTCATGCAACTACAGATTTTCAGTCAGACATATTAAAATATGCTATTGTGTCTGAAGAATAGGAAATGGTCAAAAGAAAAGACATTGACTCTGATGTTAAGAATTTTGAAAAGATGTATCAGTTGCAGAAGTTTCTACAACAATTGTCTTTTAAAAATCCAAAATTTACCTTTGTTTACAAATACTTCATCTCTTTGTTGAATAGAGAAGCATGCCAAGTAAGGTTTGAGAGTATAAAGTCATTTGTAAAACATTAAAAAGGAGGATGACAGATTATAAGCATTGCCACTATATGAAATGTCACTACACAAAGCAGCAAACACTAGCTAAGTAGGAAAAGGTTCAGAGAGCTTGCCATTAGACCCAGCTAAACAAGAAATTACATCATTAGTAGATTGTTGGGGGTGGAAGCTCAATTCCATGTGGACAGTCTTGGGTGGGTAAAGGTGGGAACTTCTAAATCTTAGAGTTCTCATGAGGCCCCCCAGAAAACAGCAGGGAATTGAGGAGTGAGACCAAGCTATCTCATGTATTTCCACCTCTTCCCGTGAGAAACGTGATGGGAGGAGCATCCCCGCCCTCGAGACTGACCCGGATCTGGGCACACCTATTGTTATCTAACAGGCACGGTATTCAGGTGCAAACTACGCGGCCGGAGAGCTTAATTAGTATCAGGAAAGCCTGAAGGCGCTCTTAGCGCGGGAGGGGCCCTTACAGGACAGAAGGCGCCTCTTCCCTTTTCCTCTCTTCGCTCTCCCTTCCCCCTCTCTCCCCACTTCCACTTCTGCTTCCAATCTCTTACTGTAAGATCTTTGCCTCCTTGGGAGATTTCTCTCTCCCTCCTAAGGAAGAGCTCCCCCTGCACATGTAACCAGGACCCTGAATAAAGCCTAACCCTTGACTCCGGAAAGTCTCTTCTCTCATACGTTTATCCGGTTTGGCCAATCGAAGACCTGGGACAGGTAAGGTAAGACTCGGGTAGCCCTCAGGCCTCTAGGCCTGGCAGTAGATGAAAATAAGAGGATAGCAAGTAGATGTGAAATGAGACAAACTTGTTAGCATTTCCATAGTGACCTATTTTCATCAGCAATGTTAGTGAAAACAGAGCATTTGGATTCAAATACCTTATTCTCCAAAGATTTTCTGAGAAGCTGTTTGAGAAATGACATTTGGGAAATGAAAATCAAGTAGAAAATGAAATCAAGTAGAGAAACTAGACCAGATGATATTCACTGAGACCACAAAATTTTAAAGGTTCCTAGAGATGGCTTTTTGATATATTTAAAAGTGGTTTTTGTTTCAAAAGACTCTAAAAGATAATAGTTGGCTACATTATCACCTAAGAATGTAAATGAGATGATATAAGAAAATTTACAAACCTACTTTCTAATTTCTGTTAAAACTTTATGAGATGAGGCATTTTTAATGTCATATCTATGAAATTGTTTTTTAATGTATTTTAATAAATTTATTTCAATATAACTGATTTTCTTTATAATCCTATGTGTTTTATTTTTGACCTTGAAAGTATAGTTCTGAAAAGGGCTCCATAGGTTTCACTAGACTGCCAAAAGGGTTCATGATACACAAAATATTAAGAACCAATACTTTATCATGATCATATAAAAACACATCCTTAAAAATATGAGAAGGTAATAGGTAAGCTTAGGCAGAAGATTTTATACAACCTGCATCTTAATATGGTATTTATACAATTGAATACAAAGTCTAGGTGATATATATATATATATATATACATATACATATTTAGTGTTTATTAATCATAATAAAGAATATGATTCCCACCCATAATGTTAAGATCATATATTAAGATCCTATGACCAAAAAACAGGGTCCAGGATAATGTTGGTCACAGAACTAGCTTTGTTCAACAACCTGCCAAGGAACCAAACAGGGAAAGTTGCCTAATAGAAGGCATCCTACACAAAGTTCAATAAGAAAAAGTAACAGCCTTCAAATATTTCTGTTGATGAAAGACAATGTGCTGGTTTATCAAGCCCTCCTTAGAACACTATGACACATTCTGAATGAGATCCATGGACATTCAAAACAAATGAATTTCATCCATACAGGAAAAACAAATGGGATGAAAAATTTATATTGCTCAAATTATGATTGGCATGCAAGAGACTACAGGTATCAGAAAGGAGCTTCATGCAAATAACTAGATAAAAAAATATTAAATAGAAAGAAAAGAATGGGTTAGACAGAACATGAGAAAATTATATAGTACTTTGCAATAGGACACAGGAAAATTCACAGTGATTTCTAGTCAAATTGGTTTTACTTGCTACTCTTCCAACTTAATTTTCCATTTCCTGTTTCTGTACTTCTGTGGGGGTTTTTTGGCCATACTACAAGGTCCCTCTTTACTTCAAACTCTTAGATCCTTAGATCTAAGAGGATTGCATTGCATTGTTTACTTCTTTCCCAGTGGGGCTATTCCTTCAAATTATCTTGAATTAACTTATCCGCATATACATTGTATCCCACCAGCAAAGAACAAGCTCATTGAGAGCCAGGAATATTTTTGCTTTGTTTTGTCTTTGCCTTCCTCATGTCTATTATGACTTCTTTCACCTAGAAACCACTGATTTAATACATTTGGATTGAGTTACCAAGCTCCTTGTTCCGAAATAACCCCTTTATTTCTTCAGTGCCAACATTATTGTAGTGAGTTAACAACTGGGACACCAAAATCTAAGGAGAATGAGAATTACAGGTGATACAAAGGGCAAAGATGCAATGGGGCTCTATGGGAGCTCCAGCCTAGCTAGGATGATCTGTATATTACATTAAAAGAAGTATAAAACATCTCACCAAGGACATATGTGACTCAAAATGTTGGTTGGTGGATATGTAGCAAGAATGAAGAATTATTGCTAGATAACCCAAGTGTTGGGACTGTTAAAATCCAGCCTCAGACACTTATTAGCTGTATGACCCTGGATAAGTCTCTTAACCCTGTTTGTACCCGTTCTTCATTTGCAAAATGAACAAGAGAAGGAAATAGCAAAGCTTTCCAATATTTCTGCCAAGAAAACCCAAAATGGGGTTTTTGGACATGACTAAAATGACAACAACATGGCATATATGGTATAATATTCTAAACTTATTTGCCAGGACATTGGTGGTCCAGTGGTAAAATTCATGTCATCATCTTAATGTCATGGTTCTCTTTGAGAACAAAGCACAAACACAACAACCTCTTGTCTCCCACACCAGAGACCAAGGTCCTACTTCTAGCAAATGTAGCTACCTTGGGGGCAGCGAGATGGTACAGTGGATAGAGTGAAATGTCCAGAGTTAGGAAAACTCATGTCCTGACTTCAGACATTTACTAGCTGTATGACTCTGGGCAAGTCACTTAACCCTGCTTATCTGGGTTTCCTCATTTGTAAAATAAGATGGAGAAAGAAGTGGCAAAACATCTCAGGCTCTGCTAAGAAAGCCCCAGATGGGGTCATGAGGGGTCGGCATGTTTAAACAACAATGAGTACTCTTGGGAAAAGTACCCACATTGAAGAATAATAAATATAAGTTCCATACAATAATTATAATTATTAATAGAATGGTTTTATTATTATTATGTAGGACTTTGAGGTTTGCAAAGAGTTTTGCAAAGATTATCTCAGGTCATAATATCCTTATTAACTCATACAATTAAAAAGGAGATGTACTATATATAATTATGAATAGTGGACAATGATAAAATAATTTAGTGATACACTATAATTTGGGATCAGATCTGAATTTCTAATTACATTTTATTTAATCTAAAAATTAAACTAGGCACACGACAATTGAAAAGTCAAGGAGATGGCCCCAAAAGTTCTATATCATAATGGCAACTTAAATTGCAAGTTTGGGACAGAAAAAAAGAAGAAACTATGAGAATTGTTCTTCACACTTTCATCTAATCACTTCTGTCATTGGCTCCCACCTCAACATTCATTTTGATGTTATGCTATTTCCATTGTGCAGCCAGGTTATTCTTCTGAGCTTTCCACCTTAATGTGGTTCTCCTAGGCTGGAGTACTTATGCTTCTCCCACCCTCCCAAACTTATCCATATCCTATCAATTCATCACAGTTCAGATCAGTTCTTATATCCTACTCTAAGACACTTTTCAACAGTTCTTTTTCTTGTTGGTCATTACTTTTGACAACACCAAACCTTTGAATGATGAAATAAAAGTATAGCTCAGGAAGTAGAGGCATAAGGAGTCTACTTGGTCTGTGCAAGATGAGGAAAAAGGGAAGGCAAAAGAAAAGAAAAATGAAGAAAAGAAACATTCTCTGTGTCTTTTTTGTTGTTACTTTGCCTCTAAACTTCAGTTCACTAACAGGGAAATATTATGTTCCTGAGCATGTGAAAAATGGCAGTTTTTTTTGTTTTGTTTTAGCACAAAATCCTTGAAACCCACCATTATATATACTATATGAACTGAAAACACATGAAAACACACAAAGGATCTATAAGTATATTCCATAATAGTGAAGTGATAAAATATACTTTTATTTTAGCTTCCTTTTAGACACACATTTTGACTAGAGAAAAAAATGAGTTTATTTTTGAAAGCAATATACAAGTCATATTTTCTTAAGTTTTGGTTTGCATCCAATTTTAAATATCCATTTTAACACTGAAAATTTGGGAATTGGATTGTAAATGAAAAGATAGATGCATATTCATATTTTGGGGAAAATTGGGAGGAAATTTGATCCATTTTTCATAAGTTTTCTTTCTCCTTTTAAAAATATGAAATGTATGCCTCCAGCACTTGAAACAATTTTTGCTTCTTGTTATTGCTTGAACCCTCTTCTTGCCCTCAAATTAGAGATTTTAATAATTTACATCACCAATTCTTTAAATACTCTGCTACACAAGCTGATCAAGTCCTCAGTTTCCTGAATGCCACATATCAATTACTCACCAATTGGGATACAACTTAGACTTCCAGATTCTAAGTATATTCCAAACTCTCTGGTCATATCCACTTGAACTCTGTCTAGGATAGTTTGCCCACTGTTATGACTACAGCTATCATCTCTATACATCAGATTCCTCAGTCTCCATGTCTACCCACAGCTAGTTCTACAACTGAACTCCATCAAGGTATCTGTACCTTTCTGCTACATGTAACAACTTTCATGTTCTATAGTCTCAAGAAATTCAAGATCATTCACACAAAATAAATTTTTTAAAAAGTCTTTCTCCTAAAATAATTTTATTTTCCAGACTTTTTTCTTATCAGTAGCATCATCTTCCTTCCATACCCAGGCTCAAAACCTTTAGAGTCATGCTAGTTAGTCTCTTTCCCATACCCAGTCACACCCCTAAGCTGTTTTATTCTTCCTTCATAATGTGCATCACTTACTGTATTCATTCTGCTATCATCCCATTCCAGTCCCTGACTACTTCATATCAGGGCTATGGCAATAACTTTTAAGATCTCCTTGTCCAAATTCCCCATACAATTTGCAGATTAATTTTCCCGTAATACTGTTTTGTTTATGGCACTTCTCTCAACCCTTTACTTTCTGCTCCAAAACTTTCAGTATTTCCCTATTATCTACAAAGTCTAAATACTTTAGTCTAACATTCAAAGACATTAGCAGTTTTGCTCTAGTTTATTTCTCCAATATTCTCTCCCACTCATCCTCTTAATGAAGCCCTTCTGCATACCAAAGCTGAATTGTCATTGGCACAGGTAGAATTATAGACTGATACAATGATAAAATGTTGGCACATAAAAAACATGTGATAAAGACTTGTTGACTTGAAATTAATGGCAATCATAACTTAAATCATATTTCTTCTCAGCTCCTGCTGTACTTTATTTACATCACTGCAAATCAAGTGTGTATCCTTCTTATACAACTTTTTATCTCCTTGATTAATTTGCACTTATGTCATGCTTGTAATTTTATTTCTTGATTGTGACCTCCTAAAAGAGCAGGGATAGTGCCTGGGCATGCATATATATATATATATATATATATATATATATATATATATATATATATATATATATATATATATATATATATATAGAGAGAGAGAGAGAGAGAGAGAGAGAGAGAGAGAGAGAGAGAGAGAGAGAGAGAGAGAGAGAGAGAGAGAGAGAAGACAGAGAGAGAGAGAAAGACAGAGAGAAAGACAGAGAGAAAGACAGAGAGAGACAGAGACAGAGACAGAGACAGAGAGAATGAGAATGAGATCTGTACAAGTAGAGGGAGCACTCCTCATAATTTCCACAATCCATGGAAGGCATCAAAGCAAATAGCAAAAATAAAAATACCATTTACAAACAAGCATGGCTTAATGATTTTGCAATGTTGTGATTATATCATAATACAGTAATCATTTATTAAAAGGACCTTATGGTAATGTCCTGGCTGACTTTAAACTCAAAATTCGAGTTGGGAATTTTGCCATTTAAAATGCAACTAAATGCATAATAGTAATAGTAATCCACATACTGTGTGTAATTCTCATTACAACTCTGTAATATAAATATTTTTTCTTGAAGACATTAAGTAAACTTTTTTTTTCACATTTGACAAATAATTGATAGCTAATGCCATGGTTTTGGTGTTTGCTACAAGCAGTTGGCACACTCCTCCCCCTACTCTTCCCCTACCCATCAATATATATGCATACACACATACCCAATTTTTGCAATGCTACTTCTCAGGTTATTGTAAAGTGAATAAAAGGTAAAAGCCAGAAGATGGAAGGACAGACAGGAGGATCAAGAGACTGCAAATTGACTTTAGCAAAAGTCCAATGGCTTTTGACAAAGATGATTTGCTAGTAAAGAAACTGAATTGAGAGTACTTGCTTGATGATGCCTAGGATTCATGCCCATTTGTGGCCCTTGAATCCTTACTCTATCGCCAAAAACCTATGGGATGGTGGACAAATGACTTTATCGTATGTGCCTCCATTTTCCTGATCTGTACAATGAAGAGGTTGGGTAATGGCCTCTAAGGTCTATTTTGGCTCTATATCTATGGTTCTATCAAATGTGTGTCCTTTTGTCTTACTTTGAGAACTTTTAGGACATTGCTTCACTTACTGCAGATACTAGTTTTCCATATATTCCATGTCAATAAATCAAGAAAACTTTTAGTGCTCTGATGGAAACCTCCTGAAAAACCTAAGTATTCCTTAAACTTTTCATTAGATACTATTTTACATTGGACCTATTTGACTGCAATAGTTGGTGAGTAGGATGGGAGTTAGAAATACGTCAGTATGACAGTATGTTCATGTATTTAATACTTGTAGTTTAGATAAAATAAAACAGGTAGCACTGGGAATACAGCCCCACTGGTTAGGGCAATCATTGACAATGACAACATAAAATTCAAAAGGTGATGGATCTTGTTACCAAGATGATGATCTGTAGAGCAGGTCAGATCTACAACAACCAACAGGACACCTAAAAGGTGTCCATAAGAGGGGGGAGTTTTAGAATGGGAAAGCAACGTTACTTGGAGTAGCATGGAAGGAAGGATTTAGGTCATAATCAATAAATTTCTCTAAAACCCATCTTTGATGATGTCACTACCCTATTCAAATACCCTTTAGTGGCTTGTTCTGGCTATCTGTTCATCTCCCTGTATCTATCTCTATCATCTCTATATTTAGCTGTATTTCTATTATTTCCTCACCCTTCTTCTCTCTTTGGACTCAATTTACATGCCAACATATATTCCTCTATGCTTTTAATATTTATTTTGTTGTTTCTTCTGCCTGGGATAAGTTCTTCTCCTGTCTCTCTGTCATGTAGAAATTCTCTCATCATTCACAGATAGTCCAGCACAAAAGCTACCCCCTCCATGTAGCCTTTTCTTATTCTTTCAACTAGATTTATTCTCCCTCTGACACATCTCCCTGCATTTTTGTAACTCATATCTCAGACACTTTGACTTTTGCTTTGGTTATTTGCATAGTGACGATTTTCCCTGCCCAATTAAAACTGGCATGAGGAAAAAGGAAATGTTTTCTTTATCTTGGTAATCCCAAGGCATGTAGATGCCTGATAAACATTTGTCAGACTGAATAAACAAGTTATACATAATAAAAGTAGGAATAAAACTAGAACTATAGAGAGAATAAGAAAAATACGCTCCGAATGTCATAGGAAAGATGGACCTATTGACTCAAAATGAGAACTAGAATGATCTGGAATAGGAGCACTATAAACCTTTCTTTTTTAAAGAGTAGACAAAATAGGTCAATATTTCCTAGAAAAAAATAGATTGAGAGCATAGGACATTCAGAATAAAGACAAAAGGGTCTCTTAAAGATGAGATTTCAAACAAGGAAACATGAAGGGAAGCTAAAGTGTAGTACCACAAGATTAGATAGGAAATTAACATAAGTGCTATTGTTATTAATACAAATTAATACTAATAACTTCAAAACAAAGTAAAGAAAAGAAAAAATATGTCTGATAGAAAATGGGAAATATGTGAAGCAGCAAATTATTGATAGTGGTCTGTGAAGATAAGAATGCAGGGAAGAGTTTGTAAAGCAAAATAATTTGGAAAGTTAATGTTATTGGTGATAATCATGGCTGACCTTATGAAGACTGATATTCTACTGTTTCAGGAAGATATCTATACTTTAAAAATATTTCTCCCACCTGTCCACCATTCCACTTGAATATCTATTGTTAAAAATTCATTTCTGTAAGTCTTAAGTCTTTCTGCTTAGTTGAAATAAAAATAACTGTAAGAGGATGATACCTTCAAGCGTCATCAGCTACCACTCTCGTTGTTCATCAGATGCTTTTCAACTTATTCTAGAACAAGTTTCTACAGGAGAGGAGGACATGGGATAAAGAAGAGGCTCCAGGAAAGTAAATGGAGAACCTCATAGCAGGAGGTAAGAGTATCTGGGGTAGGACAAGATAACCTATTTCATGGTTTCACCTAAGGCTGATTGTAGTATGAAGAAAAGTACATTTTATCATATGCTTCCCATCCCCTCAACTTTGGGGGATATTTTCATGGTATGTATGTGTATATGTATATGTATATGTATATGTATATGTATATGTATATGTATATGTATATGTATATGTATATGTATATGTATATGTATATGTATATGTATATGTATATGTATATGTATATGTATACATACACATATATATACATATATATGTATATATATATACACACACACACCCACACACATACAGACACATACACACAGACATGTGTATATATGTATATACATACACACACATATATATATTTAATTAAAAACTGGATAACCTGAAGTACAGCTGTAACAATATGGAACATGTTTAAAGGTCAGAGCTGATCACAACAGAGCTGACTGCATGCTGTTTGGGCATCGCTAATGATTAAAGCCGCACAATTCCACTGGTAGTTTAAAGTAACTGCAGTGATAAAAGCCACCATGAATCACAAAGAGTCAAGGAAAATATTGAAGACAAAAGTTATCAACAGACGAATTTTTTTCATCAATGTTTGGCAGATGGGGCTCATCCACATGGCACTTGTTTCTTTAATTTTTAAAATTAAATTATTTAGTAAATAAATGTTATACAGAGAATATCTAAACTGAATGGGTGAAAATGGATATCATTAGCACAGAATATGTGTGAAACATTGTGGTTGCTTTTATCACTTGATTATTATGTACCAAATATTATGCTAAGTGATAGGGATACACTTTTTTTTTTTTTTTTTAATGAGCCATTTCTTGTTCTTGAGGAACTAATACTCTAATTGGGAGAGGCAACACATAAAAAAGAAATACAGCTTCATGTTAGATGGAATGGAAATCCTAGGGGTGCAGCTGGGTAGATGGCAGTCATGCCATCCATAAGGCAGATGACAGTACTTTTGTGGACCGGAGGGCATATTGTCATGGCAGATGTCAAGGCTTGATCATCTTCCCTTTCGCTGGAAGGAATAGATTTGGTGATATACACTGCATTTAAAAAGTATGAACAGTTCAAACAGGTTTTGGGTGGCACTGGCTAAAAATTAAATGACAAAGAGGGCATGGGAAAAAGGGAAGAGGGACTGGTGGTAGATTGTCCTGAGCTCAAGGAGCCCATATTCTGTTTTGGAAAGACAACATATATGGAGAAGTAAAGGCTATGAGGGCTCTTGTGCTGAAGAGCACTTAGATGCAAAGATTGACAAAGCCATTTCAGGAAAAATGACAGTTGATTTGGTCATGGTTCTGTAACTGGAAGAAAGAGAGAATAGTAGGGAAATGGCAAGGTAATGCATAAGTCATCAAAATTTTGTAAGTATTTTTGTTGATAAGGTAACTCAGGCAAATGAAATGGTATAAAGCATACCTCACAACTATAAGGTAGAATCTAAACCCAGGATTGGTCTCCCAATCACAAATTCCCCAATCCAGTGAAATTGATCTCCTTAGCATTTCTTGCACAAGAACGCCATCTCCTAACTACAATTTTTGCATTTATTTAATATATTATTTTTCCCCAAGTTACATGTAAAAACAATTTTTAACATTAGTTTTTAAAACTTTTCATTTCAAATTCTCTCTTTCCTCCCTCCCCATACCCCACTGATTGAGAAGGCAAGCAATTCAATATAGGTTATGCATGTGTAGTCATGCAAAACATATCCATAATAGTCATCCTGTGAAAGAAAACAAACAAAAATATACTCAAGAAAAATAAAGTTTAAAAGTATGCTTCAATCTATATTCATACACCATCAGTTATTTCTCTGAGGATGGATAGTATTTTTCATCATAAGCCCTTCAGAGTTTTTTGGATCTGAGAATGGCTAAATCATTCATAGCCAATCATCTTATAATATTAATGCTACTTTGTATACAGTACATTTCACTTTGTATCAGTCCATGTAAGTCTTTCCAGTATTTCTGAGAGCATCCTGTTCATCATTTCTTATAGTACTTATAGTACAATAGCATTCCATCATAACCAAATACTACAACTTGTTTCATCATTCCCTAATTGATGGGATCCCTTTAACTTCTAATTCTTTCCCCTCAGAAGAGAACTACTATAAATATTTTTGTACATATTGTTCCTTTTCATTCTTGTTTTTTATGTCTTTTGAGATATAGACCTAATAATGGTAGTGCTAGCTCAAAGGATATGCATGGTTTTATAATCCTTCAGGCATAGCTCCAAATTATTCTACAGAATGCTTGAATTAGTTCACAAGTCCACCAACGGTGCATAAATGTTTCATTTTCCCTCCAACATTTGTCATTTAACTTTTCTGCTCTATTAGATAATCAAATAGGTATGAGGTAGTACCTCAGAATTGTTTTCATTTGCGTTCCTCCAATCAATAATGAGTTAATTTTTTTCATGTGGCTATAGATAACTTTGATTACTTCATCTGAAAAATGATTATATCTTTTGATCATTTATCATTTGGGGAATGGCTCTTGTTTTTATAAATTTGACTCAGTTATCTATATGTTTGATAAATGAATCCTTTATCACAGTTTCTTTATTTTTTTCATAGTTACAATTGCTAACTCTATTTCTCTCTTCCTACTCCCCCAACCCCATTTATTCTCCCCTTTTACCCCATCCATCCCCAAAAGTGTTTTGTTTCTGACCATCATGTCCCCCAATCTGCTCTTCCTTCCATCACCACCCTCTTTTCTTATTCCCTCCACTTCCTACTTTCCGGTAGGGTAAGACAGATTTCTATAACCAAATGAGATTTTAAGTTATTCCCTTTTTAAGCCAATTCCAATTAAAGTGTTCACTCATTCCCCCTCACCTCCTACCTTTCTCTCTCCAGTGTGAAAGCTTTTTCTTGCCTCTTTTATTTAAAATAATTTGCTCCATTCTACCTCTCCCTTTCTCTTTCTGCCAGTACATTCCTCTCTCACCCCTTAATTTTATTTTTTTAGATATCATCCCTTTGTATTCAACTCCTATCTTTGCCCTCTGCTTGTATATATACTTACTAACTACTCTAATAATGAGAAAGGTCTTATGATTTACAAATATCATCTTTCCATGTAGGAATGTTAGCAGTTTAAGCTTATTAAATTCCTTGTGATTTTTCTTTTCTGTGTACCTTTTTATGATTGTCTTGAGTCTTATATTTGAAAGTCAAATTTTCTACTCAGCTCTAGTCTTTTCATCAAGAATGCTTGAAAACCTTCCATCTCACTGAATGTCTATTTTTTTTTTTTACTCTGAAGGCTTAAAACTCAGTATTGTTAGGTAAGTGATTCTTGGCTGTAATCCTAGCTCCTTTGCCTTCCCAAGCCTTCTAATCCCTTAATGTAGAAACTAAAAAGTGTTGTGTTATTCTGATTGGTTCCACAGTACTTGAATTGTTTCTTTCTGGCTGTTTGCAATATTTTCTCTTTGACCTGGGATCTCTGGATTGTGACTATAATATTACTGAAAGTTTTGGGATCTATTTCAAGAGGTGATTGGTGGATTTTTTCAGTTTCTATTTTACCTTCTGGTTGTAAAATATCAGGGCAGATTTCCTTGATAATTTCTTATAAGATTATGTCTAGGCTCTACTTTTGAGTATGGTTTTCAGGCAGTTCAATCATTTTAAAATTGTCTCTTCTAGATCTATTTTCTAGGCCAGTTGTTTTTCCAATGATGTATTTCACATTGTCTTCTATTTTTTTTCATTCTTTTAGTTTTGTTTTATTGATTCTTGATTTCTCATAAACTTATTAGCTTCCATTTGCTCCATTCTAATTTTTAAGGAACTATTTTCTTCAGTGAGCATTTAAATCTTCTTTTCCATTTGGTCAATTCTGCTTTTCAAGGCTTTCTTCTTCTCATTACCTTTTAGACCTCTTTTCCCATTTGGCCCAGTCTGCTTTTTAAGGGGTCATTTTCTTCAGTAATTTTTGTATCTCCTTTAGCAAGCTGTTGATTCTTTTCTCATGATTCATGATCCATCCTCAATTGTTCCCTAAATCCCACTGATACATTATTTGTACAAACACCAAGGATAGACCTTCACCAGTCCTGTAAAGTTGAAATGTCTACTAATGTCCAAAGGTCTAATACTGGTCCTCTGCCTGGCTCACTGTTAGAAGCAGTAAGATGCAGCTGACTAATTTCATGGCTCAGGTATTGTAGTTTCTTCTTCTTTCTCTGGCAGATCCATATTAAGTCACCAGTAATAGATGTGTCTAAAATCAAGACTCTCAATCATATGGAAAAGGTGATAGGAGAGCTTCAGTGGATCAGACCACAATTAGAAATACCTACAGGTGAATTACACCCATTATATGACGTGCTGAAAGGAGATCCCGACTTCAATTCACCACAAATTCTATCAGGCCATTCTAATGTTAAAAAATGGTGTAATAGCTATTGGAGATGAACTGCAGGCCATAGAAACACAATTCGCTTTAAGATGTGATTACAGATATTGTCATTTTTGCATGATGAACAAATTGTACAATGATACTGAATTTAATTGGGAAGAAACAAGAGCTCAGTTGCATGGTTTAACACTCACCAACATTTCCAGTGAAATGAAACTGTTGGAAAAATTGGCATTGGATATAAATACTCAAGGGACAAAAAAGTTAATACCTGAAAATTTTGTTTCAGACATGATGCAACTTTTTGGTCATTCCATCTCATTGTTTAATTGGCTAGGTCCATTGTTGTCAGGAGGTATTGTTATCTTGATTGTTATATGTCTTATACCAGTATGTCTCAAATGTGCCCTACGAACTGTAAAAGATATAATGTGGATGCTTACTGAAAATCAGTTCAAGCTGAGAGATGTACAAACCCGTGAAGGTCATCAGGTCTAAAACAAAAAGGGGGAGTTGTTAGGGGCACTGACCTCTTCACCATCTGGGATACCACACTGATGGACATCAGGTAAACTGAGTCCGGTACAGGAAAGGGTGAACAAGATGGTGCTGGAAGGGACGGCCCCACCCCTGGTTTGCACTATAGTTCCAGCTTGTGTTCATTACTATAGCTTCGGGTTTGTTTGTGTGTGTTACCATGGTTCACTGGGCTGGCTGGCAGAGACTATATAATCAGAATGCTTGCTTGAATAAATTGGAGTTGCTTCATGACCCACTCTCCCGCCTCATTCTTTTACTCGCGAGCTCCACAAGAGGACAAGCAACCTGCTGCTCAGGCATAAGACTTGCTCCTCTCAGTAAGCTATGCTGTCACCAATAGCAACTTGGTACCCAAACTGGGGCCACAAGCAGGGGGAAGGAGCAGGAAGCTCAGTCAAGGGAAATCAAGTCCCTTAAGAAACTCAGCCGAGGGAAGTCAGGTCTCTCAGGAACCCCAGCTGAGGGAATCAGGTCCCTCAGTAACCCCCTGATTGAGTCAGGCTCTCCAGAAGCCTAGACAGTGTACAGGAGCTATCAGGACAGGGTCAAAAGCCGATACCTGAGTGCGACAGGAAACAGTAGCCTGTCTGTCTCACCGAGTTCCTCTGGAAAGCAGATCTGAGAAGCAGACACAGGAGAAGACGCATTCAGCTCAAGTGAGACGACGTGTAACTGTGAGTAAGATTGAAATGGGGCAAAGCTCACAAAAGTTGAGTCAGGGTTAGTACACATTCTTTCTATATAACATGCTGAAGAATGTGTTCATAGAAAATGGTGGCAAGGCAGTGCAAATGAGAACATTCATCACATCCTCACAGACAGCCCCATTAGAGAGTAGTACAAGGGACAATAGCCCAGAAAGGCAGCCAGCACCCATATATGTAAACTTAGAAGAGAGATGGAAGAACAGACAGATGGTGCAGAATTTGCAGGACAGTGTAAAGAGCTAACTGATAAATTGAGAAACCTACTGAAGAAAGAGAAAAGACACCTCAGAGATAAGGCTCTGAAACGCCCAGGTGAAAAGGAGGAGGCTAGGCACCACTGGACTTTGTTTCAGAGTCTCCCTCACTTCCACTTGCAGTTTCACAACTTTTTCTTTCAAAAACATTTTAAGGAGTGGCCACAGATGTGAAATTTTCTTGAGTAAAAGTTAGAACCATCAAGATTTTTATTTTACTCTATAATCCAGAAATGGTGTTAGAGAAAGCAATTTGTAATCTGAATTTTGTTGAAACTAAAAGATGTTGGAAAAGTTATGTTATTTAGAAAACCAGGTATTTTCACCTTTGCCTATTAAAAAAGTTACAGCTAAAAAGCTGCTGTTTTAATGTTAAACCTAAAATTGTTAATGGATTACTATGTGTGGAAAGAAATGAATGGAGTAATAATTTATTTAGACTGGTTCAGCCCATTCAGAACAGTCCTCCTATATGTTTGGGATTGGCAGGCATGGGATACATGCCAATTCCTTTTATTTTGTAAAACTGCCAACGCTTCTTTCATGTGGACATGGTCATCAGTCCTAAGAAAATTGTTTGGCTTGTATAATTCATAAATAATGAATGTGACTTGTTCAAAAGTTGTAACAATTGGCTTTTATATCAGGACAAGTTTTAAATTTGAGAAGGAAGGATCTGAAATGAAATCTCTTATGTATGTGAGTCTTGTTAATGTGCATTGCTTATTTCAACTCCATGGGAATACAAATAACTGTACTGGGCTTTAAGTTGGGATTAGTGAAATTTGCTGTTTAAGGTAAAAGCATTTGGGACCACAAATACTTTTGTTTAAGTTTGAATTTGGGTATAGTTGTCTGCATTAAATCAGTATCTGAAAGGATATGCCACAAGTTACTTAGAGGGACTGTGATCCTTCATCCTGTACTGTTATCAGGTGAAATTTGTATCTGGAGAGGAAACACCTAGGGGACAATTCTAGACTCAGTCTAGGATAGGATCCTCCTGGTCAGTTTCCACACTCTGTCCTTTTATAAAGGAATGTTTCCCACCTGACTGTTCCTGAGTCTGGCTATAATACAGATACTGCATGACTGGAAAATTTCACTCCTATCTGAATTCAAACAGAGTCAAAGATGTTTTATATTTAGGAATTCTTTAATACCTAAGAATCTGGTTTGTTATCGTTTGTTCATTTGTGAGAAGATTTATGGTACTTTGCAGAGTACTTGCATAGTGGCTAAATAAAATTTCTTTTCCATAAGGTCTCTCTCCTTAGACACCTGAGTTTCAGGTATCCAGGGCTTGTGGACGGTTGGTTTGTTCCCCCTCCCCCCTTACCAGCTACCAGCTTTCTTTGTGAAAGTGCTGTGGGCTGTAGCTGAAACTTGGAAGGTACCCAAAAGTTACTTAAATCTGCCCTCTTTTTTCAAACCACATGAGCAATTAAGTTGGATTATCTGTGTTAGGGTATAAAAATTGTGCTTCAGTTTGTTTTTTTTTTAAGTTGCCTCCCTCCACCAGGTGGAGAGACGTCTCTTTCTCAAGAATTGTAATATCACCTATCACCCTCTGAATCATCAAGTTCCTCATACTGGTTAAAGACCTAACCCCTCCAATGTTGGGACCCTGTGAGGCAGGGTCAGCTCTACGTCCAGTCTCAGCAGGAAGCAGTTTCAGAAGCTGAGACCTTCATCCCTTATCCCAAAATATGTTGGGTCCCATCTGCTTAAAGGGAGACAGCATGGGGTACTTGAGTACATGTACTCGGACCCCAGAATTCAGGCCAGGTAGAAAGGATGAATAGAACCCTGGAGGAATGTATTGCTAAGCTTAAGGCTGAAACTGCCAAGACCAAAAATGAGATGCTTTAAGTGTGGAAAAACAGGACATTACCAGAGGGAAGAAAGGGACTCCAGAACCAAGGGAACAGAACGCCAGTTAAGAGTAGGCCAACCACACCCTGTCCAAAATGTAAGAAAACAGAACATTGGGCTTCAGAGTGTAGGTCATTCTCCCCTCTCAAGGGTAGTACTCAATATTTAAACATGCAGACGGGCGTCCCTCCAGCCCAGGAGACAAGGAGGGGCTACTGGGAGGACGCAGAAAGGATCCCACAGGCCACTTTAGAATTCAGGAGGAGGTACCAGACACTCAAGTCGGTGCCATACAGTCAAAATTAATTAGAAGCCTAGGGAATTTCCTGATACCTTGCACAACAGTGTGTTTACCAATAGAGGGAGTATGCATCAAAACAAAGCAAGAGATTATCATTTCTGCACCAGCAAATGCTTACACGGGCTTACAGGCTGTAGTACAGCAACCACCAATTGGTACCTTGCACAAGATCCTGATGTGCAACTCTAACAATGTGGAGGTCAGTGCCCCTAACAAACTATTAGCAAATAATTCATAAAAATTGAAATTGTTAAATGTGGAAATTGATGCAAATAGTGATGCTCTCTTATACCTTCTACTATTGCAGACTCAGAATCTGAATGAGTACTTATATTTGGGATTCTGAGCAGAAATAAGTCTAAAGCCTATTGAGTGTCTGAATTAAATCCAGCAATAACATGATCCACCACAAGAGGTATGCCAGTGGGATGTCTAAGGAATGGCAAACCCATCCATGAAGGAAAAAATAGGGCAGACATTTCCATGCTTATCAGAGCATATGAATGGCTTTTGTATTTGTAGCATGGGAGATTGAGTCTCAAACTATATACATACATACATATACATATACATACACATACACACACACATATATATGTAAAACTTTCTTGTAAAGGCAGTGATATGGACTAATGGATCACCTGATAGCAATTTCTGATTCAATGATAAAAGGCTAGGACTTTTATTTGCTGCTTTATATGATCTATATGCTTTTAAAATCTAGCATGCAGAGGTTGAATGCCACTTCATTATCACATAAATTATGTAAAGAAGAATGCAAAAATGTACCAGAAATTAGGAAACTTGGGTTCTTCCTCTGAGTTTTTTCCCTAGGAAGTTGCATAATTTTGGACATATCGTTTAACTTGTCCATGTGTTAGTTTCCTTATCTGTATAGTGCAGAGTTTTATTTCTTCTAACTATAACCTATGTTTCTGTGATTATTGATTCAAATTAATAACATAGAAAAACAAGTCATTTACAGTTCTCAAGTTTAAGGAGATTGAAGTACTGAGAAAACCATCTGGGCAAGCAAACAAGCATTCTTAGGGAATATATGATTAAAACTCTCTCTTTAATGTCATCATTTTCATGACAACAGGAGGCATCTCTCAAGTTGTAGGCATGTGTGATCATGTTTAAGGGGATCCCTGTCTACAGGAGAGAGCAATATCTCCCTTAAGAAAGTTCCCAGTAGAGGATAATCCCCAAACTGGTAGAAGAAATATTCTATTCTTCAGGGCTGTTTTTATAAAGGGGAAATCTCCATCCACTTCTAAATTGAACAAAAAGGTCAATTATCATCTCATTAGAAATTATGAATAGAGGGCAGTTGATGGGTCTAGATGTTGAGAACAGAAAAGGAAATTCTATATTATGAATTAAATATTTCACTGTACCTCTAGAACTATAAGGATTAATAAAACATGCTTAGAGTAACAAAAAAACTTATACAAACCACATTAATAAACAATGGCATGCAACTTTTCTACAAGCTCAAAACATTCATATACATAATCTCAGTTGTCCTCCTTAATTCATAAGTTAGGTAGAGACTAGGATTATTTTCATTTTTCATTTGAATAAATGAATGAAAAATGAATTTTTCCCACCCAATGGTGCCCACCATTGTTCTAAACCCTGGGGATTCCAGCACACACAAAAAAATGAAAATCATATGTCACATCGAGAAGCTTCACAAATGTTAAAACTCTATATCTGCCAGGTACTTTGCTAAACACCAGCAATCAAAAGAAAGCAAAGGTTAATCCCTGCTCTTGACCTTACAGTCTTATGGGAGAGAAACAACCAGAAACGAGTAGGTAATAAACAGGATGATGAGGAGACGGCCAAGAAGTGAAGTATGTGACAAATTGTAGTTCTGCTCAAGAGTTTATTGCTAAATTTTCAGTATTAACATTTTTACCTCAGAAATCAGAAAACGCTACAAATCAAGGCTTGATTCATTGTTTCTTGATTACCCAGACTTGAGTGATGAATAAAATGTGAACAATGCAGATTAAATATGAAAGCAGGTTGCATGTATGTTTTCCCTTCAGATATCCAGGTGTTAAACATTTAACAGCATACCATTGCCTTAATTGATTTCTCTGGAAGTTCTACCACTAGGGGACTGAAATCAAAATGGAACATGACTCTTACTCTAAGGTTTTCTTCTACAATACTGAGACGATTTTTAATTATCAAAACTATAAAATTTGACTTTACTGTGACACATTTGTCTGGCAATTAAAAACTTTACAGATCACACAATTATTGGAATTATGAGATTAGGGAAATAGATCCACAATCTTTAAGTTTAAGTTAAATGAGGCAGGTAGATGGTACAGTTGATAGAACTTTGATCCTGAATTCAGGATGACCAAAGGAAAAGATCTAGACTCAGACATTTAGTAGCTATCTGACCCTTGGCAAGTCACTTAATCTCTGTTTTACTCAGTTTCCTTATCTTTAAAATAGGGATAATAAGAGGATTTACCTCCAAGAGTTGTGAAGGTGGAATGAAATATTTATAAAATGTTTTGCAGACCCTAAAAACTATATAAATGTCATTTCTTAATATCATTGCTGTTATCATTATATGACATGAAATGCAGCTCTCCATCCTGACTTAAGACAACTGAGACTGAAGCATACTTCCCTCTCCTTTTACTTAATATATATTTATGTATAAAGCTTAAATATCAGAAAATAATACCTTTTACTTTTTTTCTTATGACAGAAATAGGATTGGACTTTTCTGTTGTGTGACTATGAAGCATAAATTAGTCAGTACTAGAGGAAATAGTATATAGTATCAGTTGTTAAGTTTTTACTGGCTGCAATTATGCAGTGTTGTATATTGGAATGTTCCAATTGATTTGGCTAATAAAAGGGAGAAAAACACTATACTCATGACATAAGTTGCAGCTTTACATGCCAAATTTCATCTTCTCATAATTGTTTGTGAACCTAATATAAGTCACAGAGAAGTGGTGGACTCCAGGTATGGAATAAGGTAAGCAGTAAGTTGTCAAACAGAGTTAATATGTCCATCCTTTTTGTTAACCAGGAGTTGTCATTAGGAAACCATAGAAATGAAACCAAAAGAAAAGAAAGAATCAATAAAACATTGATTTTTTTAAAAAGCACGCTGAATAAGCCAGTTGGGTTCTACACTTGGGAATATACCTCTCTCATTCTAGAAATAAGCTTTAATACTTATGCTGACTAAATATCCATTAAGGAAAACAACTCTATCTATCTAGCCGTGCAATTTTCAAAATTAACTCCAATCACATTTTTAAAATAACCGTATATACATATATGTGTGTATGTATGTGTATATATATGCATGTACATGTCTATACACATATACATAGAAATACATATGTACACATGCATAAACATGTATGCATGTGCACATACATAAACATGTATGTGTATATGTATATGCACATGCATACATATACATACACACTGATTGCGCACATTCTCAAGTGTTGCTAACTACTTACAAAATGCATGATTTGAGTGACTGGCATTGTCATTGTTTACAGTATAAAAATGCTCTCAGAGTATTGTGCACAATGCTATGTCAGAATTGATGTATATGTTTGTCCTTCATTGCTGAAGAAGACCATGCCATCAGAGAAATAATGACATGACTTGCACTTGACTTTGTTTTGAGTGCGGGAGGGCTGTGCAGGTCACCAGGCTCACTTCTCCTCCAGAGCCATCTGAATCCAGTGACCAGATATTCATCAGGATGACTATAGATGACCCAGGATGAGGCAATTGGGGTTAAGTGACTTGGCCAAGGTCACACAGCTAGTGAGTGTCAAGTGTCTGAGGTGAGATTTGAACTCGGGTCCTCCTGACTTCTGCACTGGTGCTTTATCCACCTTGCTGCCCTGTCAGAATTGATATATAAAGACTGAATATGTTAATATGCATTCCTACAATTTTTTGGGAATACAGGGAGCAAAGAATGGGGTCACAAAAATTCATTTATGTGGCATAGGATTCTGATATTCTTGTTCTATTAAATAAATGAAAATGCACAGTTGTTAAACCATAGGGAAGAAAGCATCAGTTGTAGGGCAAGATGAAGAAACGATGACACCCAGTTGGGTTTAAGCATGCTCAACTTGGAGCAGCTTTTATTTCTGCTTCTCCTGTGTGAGTTACTCTGGGACTTTTCGGTATGTTTCCTGCTATTAGAGATTGTGAATACAAAAGTTGGCCCACATTGAATAAAAATAAACTCTGGTCCACTTTTGACAAAAGATAATGCTGAGCAGCCCTCTATAGGCAATACTCTCATTAAACCAACGGAGATGTCAGGATCATCCATTAAGCTCCCATGGGTTGGCAGAGAGACTTGTTCAATTTTGACCTGTCTCCAGTGGAAAGTAAGAATGTGATTAAAAAGAAGACATGGGATTTTCTTAGATATTAATGAAGCAAGGACAGTAGCCTTGGTATGAGTGCTTGAGAGGTCAGTCTTGATTTTCATTAAAATGCTCTCTTTTAAGTGGCTTATAATATGTTCACGAACATTTAAAAAGGTATGGAATTTGGCAAGTGATGCTGCAGCTCAGACATGGCTATGAATTCTGCTTTTGTTGGCTAAAAATATCACAGCATTCCAATGTAAACCACTGCATAAGATGGTGAAGAGCAAGAATAGAAGAAACCCAAGACAATAGTATATATTATTCCTTTATTGACCTAGATATGCTTCCATATGCACACAATACAAAAGTGCAAATTTATTTCAGTTTTAAGAAAAAATAATAAATAATAATCATTTATAGCCTTACTCTCCACATAACTAAATTAACCAATATGACTATATCCTGGACCCCATCTAAATTCCTCAATTTATCTCATATTTACTAATAATAGAAGACACATATGATAAAAGTGTGTACCTGTAGTGGTTTTTTTCTAAATAGATTTTTAATACATTTGAGAGTTGTTATGTGTTATATTGACATTTTATAGTTTTTATTTACTAATACCAGCTAGTCCCATTAGGCCCACCTCAATTAATTTTTGGCCGTTGGATACTTTTCATTGTCAGTCTATGATTTGAGAGATAATTAAGCAGCTAATATTGGATCCGGCCCCTCAGGATTTAAAAGTAAAGGTTCTAGGGATTTCCAGTGTGAGGATACCGACCCCAAAACAGAGTGATCTCTAGCTCCTGTAGCCCATATATCATTATTTTCACAAATGAGGTGAAAGATGTGTATATAGGATGAAAGATGTGAACCAAGTTCTTGCAAATCAGTGGCAGAAAGAGTTTAATGGTTTCACCTAGAAGACTCACATTTTCTGTGAAATATTCTTTAATAAACTATGGTGTACAAAGCTTCCTTGGAATTGAAAATGAACGTTAAGCCCTATTTTACTGTTTCAGAGGACACTCCATACTTAATGGCATAACAGTATCACAAATACCATTTTAAAAAGACTTTAGGGGAGAGAAAAAAAGGAGCCACTTAGGGTATTGTTTGGCTTAAGGGATATTGATATATTCTTTCCTCCAAAGGTTCAAAAATGCATTCTCAGTGGTTTGTAGACTCTTGAAAGCCAGAAGTATGCTCGGTCCCCTGAGTATACCACTAAAGGTGGATTTAGTAGCAAAAATTATAGTGTGCAAGGGCAGAAATATTGTTACAGAATAAATTAATGGGATTTCTGTGCTTTTCCTGAGCCAGCAAAGTAGGGGGTGAGGGTGGGAGGAAGTAGGAAAAGATATTCTTTCAATGTAACATGGAATGAAGAACGAACGTGATTCACATTTTAATCCTGGATCATATATTATCATAACTATTCCCACAGTACTTGTAGTGACATTAGGACAGTGTTGCCAGCACACCATTTTATCAGAGGCACAATGAACAGTGCGCATATAATTATGCAGACACACCAAAAGAATTCAGACACTCTTATATGCTACCAAACAGGACTTGATAAGCCTGTCAAAGAACAATACAGTCTGTATTAGCAACTTTACTTCAATATTTTTTATTAGAGGAGAAAAAAAAACTTCACAAAACAACTCATCAGTAAAATAAGACCACATATCCCCAAAGTTCTTATGTCCTTTAGAAGCAATCTGCCTGTTTTAGGATTCCCGTAATCTCTCAAAAGAATAAGATTTATTAGTAGGCCAAAGTTAACATCATTTAAGAATATCATAAAGATCCTAGCTACCAGTAGGGCATACCCTTAGAATTCAGAGCTCAAAGTTATCTTAGAACCCATCTAGTGCAACCATTCATTTTACATTGGAGGAAAATGAGGTCCACAGAGGGAAATTAAATTACTTAAGTTTACCCAGAGGGTAAGTAACTGAACTGGCATTTGTAATGCTAGTGAGAGTTAAAGATCTTCCCTACCCATTAATGGGCCTGCCCATTAAGGGAAGCTTGATTAGGGGGCGCCCACATCTTTTGTTAATTTTCTAATGAGGTCCTGGTTCTCAAGAGTTATGATGGCTCAGGCTCTGAAAAGTGTATAAATACTCCAAGGGGAGGTTTTACTTTGAGGCTTACTCACTGGAAGTGTTTGTTTGGCCAGAGGAGACTCTGGGCAGCCACTAAGGAGCCCCCTGGCTTTGAAAACCTAGATGTTGGCATTTCTTTCTCTGGTAACTATGTATGTATGGTGAAACAATTGACTCTGTCTGTTGATCTGTGATGTATGTGTAGCTTACAGTCAGACAGATGGAAGTTCCATGTATTGGTTGATCTTTGTTTCACTGTTTGGACTTTCTCTGAAGTTCAGGATGCCGACATTTTCCCCTGACCTAAGTGAATGATATATGTGCTTGATTAAAGTAGATTGTTGACCCCTCAAAAGTTGCTTTCCTTTTAGAAAATCAGATCGAAGAACCTGTGATAGCAGGCTCTCCTCTGTGTGTCAGGGTCCCTGGTGTTACAGCATTCAAACCCATTTGGAGTCACTGACTCCAAATCGTAAATTCTTTTCTTTAGGCTACATTGTATCTCCATTAAGTGATGCCAGCTTTTGATGTTTCTGCAATCTTAAAAAAAAATTCATAGTTCTCATACTTCAAAGAATTTAAATCTACTAGTCAGATGCAATATGTAAAGAGAAAAGGATAATACAAAGAGACCATAATGGGTTCAAAGAAGAAATGTAGACAGAGAGATTTGAGGAGAGAGCTACGAAGGTTTTGGAAGAGTAAACCTGAGCTCTCACTGAACCTTCAAAAAAGAAAAACAAAGGCAAAAAAGTGCTTTCTAGGAACAGAAGAATGGTCTTTGCAAATGCAGGGAATTAGAAAGCAAGATGAGCAAAACTAAAGAGTCAATTATTCAATATGACTGGAGCCAGAATCTATAAATGTCAGCAATGGGGATTAAGGCTAGAAGCTAAACTAGAGCCGGATCCTAGAAGGTCTTAGATTTCAGTCTGAGAAGTGTTTATTTTGTTGTTTCATGCTATCTTCAGACAATAGGACTACATCAGAGGCTTTGGATCCAAAGAATGACTGAGTTAGACCCTTGAATTAGGAAAATTATTTTGGAAGCTGTGTGAAGGTTGGACTGAAGAAGAGGGACTGAGAGAGCAATTAGGGGATTATAGCAATGTGCTAGGTGAGAAACGTTGACCTAGGGTTATGACAGTGAGTGTGAAGAGAACAGATATGGGATACTTTTGTCAGAGATAGCAATGAATAAGTTTTACAAATTAATTAAAGGTGGGAAGTAAAGAGAAAGGCTGAGTCAAAGATGATACCCTAGGTTTTGAGCCTGGTGACTGGGAAGATGATCATGGAAGTGAGAGAACATATAAATTTGGGAGGAAGAGAAGGTTTTAGCTGGAGTGAGATGATGTTTTGGAATTCTGTCCATTGATTCCTTTTTATTTACTCAGTCTTCTGTATGACGAAAAACAATCATTTACTTGCCAGATAAACAACCAATTAGTGGAACAGTATCATGGCATGGGCCTCATAACAGGTGGGATACAAAGGCATTCACAAGAATGAAAAGGAAGCTAGAGAGCAAAAACAGAAACCCTGAGCAAGAATTTCAGTTTGTGCTAAGGGAGGCAGAAAATACCCTGCTGAGATCCGTTACTTCTTTAACTGCTGTGCCGAATGTTCCTATGGGAACTATAGAGTATTTATAGAATTCAGCAAAAGGAATTCTTAAACGGAAAGAGCCCCTTTTCCCAAGTAAGTGATAACAGAATCAAAAACCTAGCATCTCAACGTCTTATATTGTAATCCTCGTTGTTTTTGACAAACCATTAAACTATATCAATATATTTTATCACTAAATCCAATATCTAAAACTTAAAAGAATCAAGGCAACTGTACTTTATCTCAATAATAGTAATAATATATTAAAAATATTTCATTTTTCAAACATCGTAGCTAATGTCTATAATTTAACCCTTCACCTTCAGATGGCAAATTATTTTCTTTTCTTTTTTTTTTAATTTATTTAACTTTTAACATTCATTTTCACAAAATTTTGGGTTACAAATTTTCTCCCCTTTTATCCCCTCCCCCCCCAAACACCAAGCATTCTAATTGCCCCTGTGACCAATCTGCTCTCTCTTCTATCATCCCTCTCTGCCCTTGTCTCCATCTTCTCTTTTGTCCTGTAGGGCCAGATAGCTTTCTATACCCCTTTACCTGTATTTCTTATTTCCTAGTGGTAAGAACATTACAGTTGATCCTAACACTTTGAGTTCCAACTTCTTTACCTCCCTCCCTCTAAACCCCTTCCCTTTGGAAGGCAAGCAATTCAATATAGGCCAGATCTGTGCAGTTTTGCAAATGACTTCCATAATAGTTGTGTTGTATAGGACTAACTATATTTCCCTCCATCCTATCCTGTCCCCCATTACTTCTATTCTCTTTTGATCATATCCCTCCCCATGAGTGTCTACCTCGAATTGCATTCTCCTCCCCATGCCCTCCCTTCTATCATCCCTCCCACCCTGCTTGTCCCCTTGTCCCCCACTTTCCTGTATTGTGAGAGAGGGTTTTCCTACCAAAATGAGTGTGCATTTTATTCCTTCTTTTAGTGGAATGTGATGAGAGTACACTTCATGTTTTTCTCTCACCTCCCCTCTTTATCCCTCCACTAATGAGTCTTTTGCTTGCCTCTTTTATGAGAGATAATTTGCCCCATTCAGTTTCTCCCTTTCTCCTCCCAATATATTTCTCTCTCACTGCTTGATTTCACTTTTTTTTTAAGATATGATCCCATCCTCTTCAATTCACTCTGTGCACTCTGTCTCTATGTATGTGTGCGTGTGTGCATGTGTATGTGTGTACTCCCACCCAGTACCCAGATACTGAAATGTTTCAAGAGTTACAAATATTGTCTTTCCATGTAGGAATGTAAACAGTTCAACTTTAGTAAGCCCCTTACGACTTCTCTTTGTTGTTCACCTTTTCATGGTTCTCTTCATTCTTGTGTTTGAAAGTCAAATTTTCTTTTCAGCTCTGGTCTTTTCATCAAGAAAATTTGAAAATCCTCTATTTCATTGAAAGACCATTTTTTCCCCTCAAATATTATACTCAGTTTTGCTGGGTAGGTGATTCTTGGTTTTAGTCCTCCTTCCTTTGACTTCTGGAATATCCTATTCCATGCCTTTCGATCCCTTAATGTAGAGGCTGCTAGATCTTGTGTTATCCTGATTGTATTTCCACAATACTTGAACTGTTTCTTTCTAGCTGCTTGCAATATTTTCTCCTTGACCTGGGAACTCTGGAATTTGGCCACAATGTTCCTAGGAGTTTCTCTTTTTGGATCTCTTTCATGCAGTGTTCTGTGGATTCCTTGAATATTTATTTTGCCCTCTGGTTCTAGAATCTCAGGGCAGTTTTCCTTGATAATTTCATGGAAGATGATGTCTAGGCTCTTTTTTTGATCATGGCTTTCAGGTTGTCCCAAAATTTTTAAATTGTCTCTCCTGAATCTATTTTCCAGGTCAGTTGTTTTTCCAATGAGATATTTCACATTATCTTCCATTTTTCCATTCTTCTCTCTTTGTTCTGTGATATCATGCTTTCTTGCAAAGTCCTTAGCCTCCATCTGTGCCATTCTAGTTTTGAAAGAACTATTTTCTTAACTGAGCTTCTGAATCTCCTTTTCCATTTGGCTAATTCTGCTTTTGAAAGCATTCTTCTCCTCATTGGCTTTTTGAGCCTCTTTTGCCAATTGAGTTAGGCTAGTTTTCAAGGTGTTAATTTCTTCAACATTTTTTTGGGTCTCCTTTAGCAGGGAGCTGATCTGCTCTTCATGCTTTTCTTTCATCTCTCTCATTTCTCTTCCCAGTTTTTCCTCCACCCCTCTAACTTGATTTTCAAAATTCTTTTTGAGCTCTTCCATGGCCTGAGCCCATTGGGTGGGCTGGGACACAGAAGCCTTGATTTCTGTGTCTTTGCCTGATGGTAAGCATTGTTCTTCCTCATCAGAAAGGAAGGGAGGAAATGCCTGTTCTCCAAGAAAGTAGCCTTCAATAGTCTTATTTCTTTTCCCTTTTCTGGGCATTTTCCCAGTCAGTGACTTGACCTCTGAATATTCTCCTCACACCCACCTCACCTCCTGATCCTCCCAGCCAGCGTTTGGGGACTGAGATTCAAATGCTGCTTCCAGCCTTAGGGCTTTTGGCGGGGGCAGGGCTGCTATTCAGTATGAGTTTATGTTCAGGTGGTCAGGTCTGGGCAGGGCCACCTCTCAGGCTCAGTTCCCTCAGGGGGTTTATGCACAGACCTCCCACAATGGATCCAGGCTCCCGCCCGTTTGGGTAGCCCCTGTCTGCAGCCGCCTCTCAGCTTCTACCTCCCGGGGGTGCCCGAAACATGGGGGCACCCCAGTCCCTTCTCGACCCGCCAAAGAGACTCTCTCACCAACCCCTGTCACCTGTGGGAGGAGGGACTTGTGCGGCCGCTGGAGATCCCATCCCTGAAGCCTGCTTGGGTCTGTTTCTCTTGGTGCCATGGCCACAGCAGGGCTGGGCTGGGCTGGGCTCCGCGTGTGCAGCGCGACGGACCTTTAGCGAGAGGTTTGCAGGTCCCTCTGTGGGTGGAGGGACCTGCGTGGCCTCTGGAGATCCCGTCCCCGAAGCCCACTCGGATCTTTTCCTCTCGGTGCTGCGGCCACGGCAGGGCTGCCCTCAGCTCCCAGTCCCGGCGCCCAGTCCGCAGTGCGAAGGACCCCCCACGAGAGGTTTGCAGGTCCTTTGGGAATAGAAATCTCCCTTGCTCCAATATTCCGTGGCCTCTGGGTGCAGAATTTGCCGTGAGTTACTCCCCTGTAGCCGTTCTGTGGGTTGTGGGTTCGGAGCTATGTGTATGTGTGTCTGTCTACTCCCTGGCAAATTATTTTCAATACTAATGCATTTATCTGAAATACAGCCTAAATAAAATCTTAATATAAAATCCATATTTATAAGAGCCTTGATTTCAAATAATTAGCATAAATAGTATAACAAACATTCTCTATTATCACTTTATGCAAATTGTTCTAAATCAAACGTAAGTCTCCTATCTAGCCAATCAAGGGGTATACTTTTGAAAGCAAAAGATTTCCTTTTCATTTTTCATTAATGTACCAAACTGTTGTTAAAACAATTGTAGCTACAGACCTTGTGGAATATTCATCAATTTTTTATCTTTATGCAGTATGGTGACTGAAGAAACCACTAGAACTGCTAGGTATTTATGACAAGTTCTACTTATTGTACATGAACTGAATCCCCATATCAAAATTCCAATATGATGAATTCCCTGATCCTACTTCCTTAGTGTGGTGAAAGCTCTTAACTTTGAGCCTTTCTAATTCTCTATCATGCTTAAAAATACTACCCTCATACACACACACACATGTATGTGTGTGTGTACATATCTACATGAATATATACACATATATTTTATACACACATGTGTGTTTCTGTGTGTATATAGGCTGGTAGGTGGCAAAGCACTAGACCTAGAGTCAGGAAGAGCTGAGATCAAATGCATTCTCAGACACTTAGTAGCTGTGTGACACTGGACAAGCCACTTAACACTGTTTGCCTCAGTTTCCTCATCTACAAAATGAACTGGAGAAGGAAATGACAAACCACTCTAGTATGTTTGACAAGAAAATTCCAAATGGACTCACAAAGAGTCAGACATGACTGAAATGAGTGAACAACAACAAATATATTTACTTGTATGTATAAATTCATATGCATGCATATGTTTGTATACACACATACAAATTGCCCCCCTAGTTCTGCCTTTTCTTCCCCTTATGTAGAAACTGTATTGCCTTTGCTTATTAATTTTTTGACTCAGATTAATTGCCAAAGTAACCATGGGCTCCCAGATTGCCTTTCTCTGATGGTTTTTTACTTTCTTGTTAATGAATGAATGAATCATTCCATCAGTCTATTTTGATCCTTTATTGCAATAGTCTCAACATGAGATTAAGAAGTTCACAGCTAGTAACATGCAGGCTGGAGGAGTCACAACAGAAGCACAAGTAGAGCATGTGTTTATCAAAGAACGGCCAGAGACAGCTTGATCCTATGAATATCCAAGTGTGCCCAGGGGTTTAAGTGGTTAGCATTCAGTGGTCTCTTTACTCTTGTTCATGTTTGATTCCAACTCAAGGAAGCATCATTATTAATACATTTTGTACTCCACAGAGAGGGACACCATGATATAATGGTATAAACATTGGATGAGAAGCCAGGAAGCTTGAGTTTTAGGCCTAAACCTGCAAATTATTGGTCATTTATGTTACTTCTTTGACCATAACCTTTCACCTCTTCAAAAGTCCAACAACTTAGAGACAAACTGTGAAATAAAATTAGATAATGTGTGTACAACCACATAGAAAGCAGTATAAGCTATTAAAACATAAATATTGAAAACATTTTAAAGGTTATGTGTCTGTTACTGAAATTTCTCCTGTCAGCAGTATTTGGGCTATCAGAAATGTCAAACTAAGATTAACGGGGCTGCATGTGTTATTTGATTCCATTAACAGGCTATAGGTTTGATTGTCTAAGGTTTGTTTTCTAATATGTGTTCTAAAAGAGAAAATCAGTGTTAATGCACAAAATCATAGATTTAGAGTTGGAAAGGACTCTGTTGACCATCTAGTTTAACTGACATGTAGAAATAATTCCCTGCACATGTAACTAAGACCCTGAATAAAGCCTAACCCTTGTTCGACTCCAGAAAGTCTCTTCTCTCATACGTTTATCCAGTTTGGCCAGCCGAAGACCTGCGATATAGGTAAGGTAAGACTCGGGTAGCCCTCAGGCCTCTAGGCCTGGCAGTTGGTGCATTCCAAACAGGGACAGGCGCAGATATCCTGGGTGGTTGGGACACCCGGAAGGGGCTGTGAAAGACACAAGTCCCGAATCCTAGATTCAGAAGGAGAGAAAGAGTGAGTAGCTTCCCACACCCATGGGAAAAGGGCAGGGATGGGGAATCAATTGCCAGTAATAAAGCCAGAGGAACAGGAGGTCTGGGCTGAGATACTTTACAGGGAATGCAGGGAGGCGGGGGTCACTATAGAGTTAAATGACCTCCGAGAATTTTGTAAAAGGATTTGGAAGGTCTCTCCCTGGCTCGAGCAGACCGGAATATCAAGAGAAAGATGGGGAGCAGTCGGAGAACAAATGACCGCTTATGAACAACAATGCCCCAGGGAGCTGGAGGATTTAGATTTCCTGATATTCGGTGTGATTAAAAGTCTTTTGGAAGGCCCGGAGAGACCAGGGTGGGATTGGAATGAGAGTGGAAGCGGAGAGAGGGGAGGGGAGAACCCTGGCAAGCAGAAAGTTAAGGAGTGTAGAGAAAAAATAGGTTCGGAGCTCCATCTAGCAGATGGGAAAGGCGAGGCAGAGGAGAATACACCGTGTCTTCCCTCTGCTCCTCCTTATAGCATGCTCCATTGGTCAGACAGTCCAGGGCCACAGTCCAGTTTGGAAAAGGGAATACAAAAGGCCATAGAGAATGGAGAAGACGTAGGGACATTCCCTGTGCTAGAAATAGCGGACCCTAGTGTCCCCGGTGGGGTTCAGAGGAGCCACATACCCATAGAGTGGAAGAGAGTAGCGACTCTCAAAGAGGCTTGTACCAAGCACGGCCCCAATTCACTCTTTGTCATAGCCATGCTTGAGACTCTCAGTGGTCAGTTCGTTCTGACTCCTAATGACTGGAAGAGCTTAGCCAGAGCCTGCCTTACCCCTGGGCAGAATGTGATTTGGGTATCAGAATTTTCTCAGAAGGTAAAGAGCACTACCAGTGGGCTGGGGGCTCAGGCCCCCCAGGCTTATCAGCAATTTACAGGAACAGGGCAGTTTGAGGCTACAGGAAATTAATTACAGTACTCGGCCGCCGATTATGTCTTGATTGCCGGAATGGCTATTGCCGCCTGGAAGGTTATAGCCTCTAAGAAAGAGAGAGAGTTTCCCATGACTAGGATTATGCAAGGAAACACTGAGCCATTTACTAATTTTGTGGCCAGGCTGCAGGAGGCAGTGGGTCGAGACATGGGAGAGGAGAATCAAGGGACAGAGATAGTGTTAAAGACATTGCTGCGGCAGAATTGTAATCATGACTGCAAAAAGGCAATGCTGGGACTGCCAAAGAATGCATCTGTTGAAGAAATGATACAAAGATGTGAAAGGGTAGGAAGTCAGGTGTACTTGGCACAGGTGCAAGGGAAGTACCTGGCCGCAGCCTTAAATAACATCTCTCTGGAGAGAAAATGTTTTCACTGCGGAAAACTGGGACACCTTAAGAAAGAGTGTAGGAAAGAAATAAGTACAGGGAGGGGCCAGGACCCTTGTTTTTCATGTGGAAAGCCAGGTCACCTAGCTAGACAATGTAGGAAGTCGGGAAACGGGGTGAGGGGCCCCTCAAAGGCCCCAAAAGTGTACCCTTTGGCAGAGAATTGGGACGGCCCCTTGGAGGGAGAATACAGGAGATTATGGGGCCAGAGGAAGGAATGCAACACCTTTACAGCTTAGATAAGTGCCAGCTTGCAGCTCATCAGTTTACTATGATTCCCCTGAGAGACCCCATACAGGAGGAATCCCTGATATTACAGAACCCCTCTCATGCACCCGTAGTTATATATACAGGAGTTTATCCCACTGGCACCACAGCACTTCCATGTTCCAATGTGGCAGCCGAGCCAGCTCATATAGACAATCAGCTTCCCATAGCTATTGCCCTTCCCTCAAAGCACTCAGTTCAAATCCAGTTACTAAAGGAAATAGGACAGAATAGACCTGAGTGTACAATCTGGCTCAAGGGAATTCCCATGACTGGCCTCCTTGATACTGGAGCGGATAGAACCTGCCTTAGTGGTTGCTCAGTACCCCGGCACTGGAAGCTCAAAGAAAGCCAGAGACCAGTGTGGGGAATAGGAGGGTGCCAAAATACCTTAAAGACAATGCACCCAGTAAAGTGGGAGGCAGAGGATCGCCAAGGGACCATATGGCCGTTGGTGATTCCAGGACTTAGTTTTAACATCTGGGGCAGAGACATCATGAGCCGCCTGGGGATGAGGCTATCAAATTTTTAGTAAGGGCCATTGCAGTTGCACTGGAGTCCCCACCCTTGAATTGGAAGTCAGACACCCCGATTTGGGTGGAGCAATGGCCCCTGACTCAAGAAAAACTCCAGGCACCACAAATACTGGTTAAGGAGCGATTAGCACCCTGGAATGCTCTTGTGTTTGTTATAAAGAAAAAATCCGTAAAATTCAGGTTCCTTACAGATGTTAATCAAGCATTTGTAAGCACCAGGCAGCAGCAATACCAAAGTAAACAGCCAGTATGCATCCTTATCAACTTCACCTTAAAGGCGATCCTCGCTAAACAAAAAAGGGGAAGAGGTCGCCTAACACAATCAGAGCTTGATACAGCTGTGTATACACACAATTTTTTGCATATCTCAAAAAACTCACATACTGCTCCAGCTATGAGATATTTTGTGACTATTCCACGACAACACCGCAAGGAAAGTAATACCCAGGATGGAAATAAGGACACATGGGCCATGGTAAAGGATATGGCCTCAGGGAAATGGCAAGGTCGGTATAAGATACTAATATGGGGTCCGGGGTACGTTTGTGTCTCCACAGGAAAAGGAGATGCGTGGATTCCCATTAGAAGGATCCGTAGGTGGAAACCAGTGTCGGAGATGACGGAGACGCAGGAAACGACGAGTCCGGAGACCCCGGAGAAGGACCATGCACCACCTGAGTCTGCTGCTGACAGCTTTGACCCTGCTGCCCAGAGAGGAAGCAGCACTCATCCCAACCACTGACATTGCTGCCCACTCCATCTAGGCATCTCCTTTCAGCGGCTGAAGGAGGACTTTGGCATCACAAACCCAGGACACACGGTTGGGGGGGAGGTGACCAACTTTTCGCCTGAATACCACAGGCTTGGCCGTGAGGTCCATTTGCATGACTGAGGGGGTGGTGAAGTGTAAGGCGCCAGCACTAGCTGCTTCTCTTAGAATATGCTTTGGAATTAGTGATTGCACTTCCTCTTGTTGTAATTCAGCCATTTAGTTTCATCTTTGTTTTGTTGGATGCCTCTCTTTGTCAGTTGTGCTAGCTGCAGATTTCTGTGTAAATGAAGTTCTTGTTGTGGGGTACTCCTATGCTAAAGGCCTTCCTAACCCACTCAGCCTCCAGCCGCTATTTGCTCTAGGGCCATGTGCGCTCTGCGCAAAACAAAAAAGGGGAGATGTTGGGGGTGTAAGCTCAGTTCCATGTGGACAGTCTCGGGCGGGTAAAGGTGAGAGCTTCTAAACCTTAGAGTTCTCATGAGGCCCCCCAGGAAACAGCAGGGAATTGAGGAGTGAGATCTCGTGTATTTCCGCCTCTTCCCGTGAGAACGTGATGGGAGAGAGCATCCCCGCCCTCGAGACTGGCCCGGATCTGGGCACACCTATTGTTATCTAACAGGCATGGTATTCAGGTGCAAATTATGCGGCAGGAGAGCTTAAGTAGGGTCAGGAAAGCCTGAAGGCGCTCTTAGCGCTGAGGGGCCCTTACAGGACAGAAGGCCCCTTTTCCTTTCTTCGCTCTTCCCTCCCCCCTCTCTCCCCACTTCCACTTCTGCTTTCATTCTCTTACTGTAAGATCTTTGCCTCTTTGGGAGATTTCTCTCTCGCTCCTAAGGAAGAGTTCCCCCTGCACATGTAACCAAGACCCTGAATAAAGCCTAACCCTTGTTCGACTCTGGAAAGTCTCTTCTCTCATACGTTTATCCGGTTTGGCCAGCCGAAGACCTGCGATATAGGTAAGGTAAGACTTGGGTAGCCCTCAGGCCTCTAGGCCTGGCAAGACTTGAGTTCAAATTCAACCTCAGAGATTTACTAGCCATATGACCCTGGGCAATTCATTTAACTTTTGTTTGCTTTAGTTTCCTTATCAATAAAATAGAGATAATCATAGCACATTTCTTGCATCATTGTTGTGAGATCAAACGAGTTCTTGGAACATAGTAAACACTCTGCAAATGTTAGGGATTAGTATCTGTGGTTATAATAGAGAGGTGTCAAACTCCTAGTCTGAAAAACTATCAAGTCTGCCCAAATCATATTAAAGTGTAATTGGGAAATGTTTAGCAAATTATGTGAAAGTGCAATACAACATACATAATATTAATTTGTGGTATTTTAACTCAATATGTGTCATAGGGATCTGTTTCTATTTGAGCTTGAATCAGTAAGCCCTAGATTCAAGTCTTTACTCTGATACAAACTGGCTATAGGGCCCTATGAAAATCACTTCTCTTCTAAGTGTCCCAAGCGTATCTCTAATATTTCAAGCGTTGCAGTTCAGTAACTCCTTTTTCCTTATAGTAATGAAATGATAAGTTTAAGAAAAATCCTCAAGTTCTAGTAAATGTGAATTTTATTGTATTAGCTTAAGATCTATTTACTTTATGCCCATATGATGAAGTGCCCTGAAATAGTAAAAGAATGCATTTAGTCCTTTAAATCAGGAAATATGATTTCAATTCTTACAAAAATATGGTCAATTAATGTTTGGGTTTCAGTAAGATTAAAAAAAGTAATTGTAATATTAAATAAGGAACTTTAGTGGTAACTGAACTTATAGAATCCTTTCTCTCACATCTATATTTATGAAATTTAATTCCTTTCAATTGGTAAAAATCTATGTTCTCTCCCACTACTTCCATCAACCATTGTGGGGCGTTGGGGGGAAGAAAAGAAAAACAAAACCCTTGTAACAAATTTGCATAGTTAAGCAAAGTAAATTTCTACATTGGCCTAGCTAAACAAACAAACAAAACTATATGTGTGGGTGTATGTATGTGTATAGCATGAATATATATTTTATGGGTGTATTTATGCATGCGTGTATACATGTCTCAAAGTGAACGTTGAGTTCATCACCTACCTCTCTGTTAGGAAGTGGATAACATGTTTCCTTACTGGTCTTCTGAAATTTGGTTGGTCCTTGTGTTTATCAGATTTCTTACACGTTTTGAAGTTCTTCTGTCTTTATGATGTTGCTATAAATTTATCAAGTATTATATTAGTTTTGCTCACTTGACTGTTTCAGTTCATAGAAGTATTCTTGGGTTTCTCAGAAACCGTCATCATCATTTTTATCTGCATAGTAGTATTAATTACATATATTTTTGTTACATGTTAATTTGTTCAGCAGTTTTCTAATTGATGGTCACTTTCTTAGCTAACAGTTTCTTGCTCCCAAAAAAGAGAGGGCATAAATATTTTCATACATATAATATCCTTCATGCATATCTGATCTTTGATCTGATCTCTCTGGGAAATAGACTGCATAGTACTATCATTGGGTAAAAGGTTATGGGTGCTCATTAACTCTAAAGAAGTAAGAATAAATTGATATTCAGAATTGTTCATTTGGTTGCCTCATACAGACACAACCATAATTGTATTAGTTTCAAAAATAGAATTCTATGACATTTTGGAAAGAAAACTGGAATAAGAGGGCCAGATTTATATTCCTGTTACAAATATATTTTGAGAAACTGAACACCTGCAAAAAAACCAAAAAAACAAAAAAGAAACAAACAAAAAAAAAACTAAAGGCTGTTTTCCAAGATGACAGGGAGTAAGTAGGATTTGAACCCTGTTTTACTCCAGTGCGCTCTCCAGGATACTATGGAAATCTATTCTTTTTTTTTATTTTATTTTTAGTTTTCAACATTCTTTTCCACAAAATTTTGAGTGTGTGTGTCTGTGTGTGAGTGTATAATCCCTCCAGCAACCCGAATGCTGAGAAAAGTTTCAAGAGTTGCAAATATTATCTTTCCATGTAGGAAGGTAAACAGTTCAACTTTAGTAAGTCCCTTATGATTTCTCTTTCCTGTTTACCTTTTCAGGCTTCTCTTCATTCTTGTGTCTGAAAGTCCAATTTTCTGTTCAGCTCTGGTCTTTTCACCAAGAATGCTTGAAAGTCCTCTATTTCACTGAATGACCATTTTAATCCCCTGAGGTATTATACTCAGTTTTGCTAGGTAGGTTTTAATCCTAGTTCCTTTGACCTCTGGAATATCATATTCTATGTCCTTGGATCACTTAATGTAGAAGCTGCTAGATCTTGTGTTATTCTGATTGTATTTCCACAATACTCAAATTGTTTCTTTCTAGCTGTTTGCAATATTTTCTCCTTGACCAGGGAACTCTGGAATTTGGCTATAATGTCCCTAGGAGTTTCTCTTTTTGGATCTCTTTCAGGGGGTGACTGGTGAATTTTTTCAAGATTTATTTTATCCTATGGTTCTAGAATATTAGGTCATTTTTCTTTAATAATATCATGAAAGATGATGTGTAGGCTGTTTTTGATCATGTTAGTTCCATAATTTTTAAATTGTCTATCCTGGTTCTATTTTCTAGGTCAGTTGTTTTCCCAATGAGATATTTCACATTATCTTCTATTTTTTTTATTCTTTTGGTTTTGTTTTCTAATTTCTTCATTTCTCATAAAGTCATTAGCTTCCATCTGCTCCATTCTAATTTTTAAAGAATTATTTTCTTAAGTGAGCTTCTGAATCTCCTTTTCCATTTGGCTAATTCTGCTTTTTAAAACATTCTTCTCCTCATTGACTTTTTGGAGCTCTTTTGCCATTTGGGTTAATCTATTTATAAAGATGTTATTTTCTTCAGCATTTTTTGGGTCTCCTTTAGGAAGTTGTTGACTCACTTTTCATGATTTTCTTGCATTGCTCTCACTTCTCTTCCTAATTTTTCCTCCACCTCTCTTACTTTATTTTCAAAATCCTTTTTGAGCTCTTCCATGACCTGATACCATTGCATATTTATTTTGGAAGTTTTGGATGCAGAAGCCTTGATTTTTAGATCTTCCTCTGATGGTATGCATTGTTCTTCCTCATCCTAAAGGATGGAAGAAAATACCTGTTCATCAAGAAAATAGCCTTCTATAGTCTTATTTTTTCCCTTTTTTGGGCATTTTCCCAGTCAGTTACTTGACTTTTGAGTCCTTTGTCAAAAGGAGGGTATACTCTGGGCACCTGTAAGTTCTCAGTTCCTCCAAGGTGGCACAGTCAAGAGAGAGGAGTTAACGCTTCTCCTGGCCCGCACTCTTGTCTGTGAGAAACCACAAGCACTCTTTTCTGCCAAAGATCTTTCAGTAGGGTTCCCTCTCCAGAGTCTCCACCAGCTTCACCATGCTAATGCTCCTCCTGACCCCAGGGCCACCACTCAGGGCTGAGATCCAGATCAACAGCTCAATTCCCCCAGGGACATTAGGGCAAGGGCTCAAAAAATGGAGGCTGCTGCTGCAGTTGTTGCTCCTGGAGGGGCTAGACTGTGTTCCCTTCTCACCCAGGTGAAAAAGGTTTCTCACTGACCTTTGAAGCTGTCTTTGACATTTGTGGGTTGAGGGATCTCTGAACCACAGCTGCTGCCTGGGATTCTGCCCTCTGAGGCCTGCTCCAGTCCTGTTCCTGCTGGTGCTGCATGGCCAAGACTAGGCTATGTTCTGCTCTGTGCCCAGTGTGATAGACCTTTCCTGTTAGCTTTCTAGGTTGTCTTGGGCTGGAAATCTCTTTCATTCTATCATTTTGTGGCTTCTGCTGCTCTAGAATTTGTTTAGAGTCATTTTTTACAGGTATTTTATGGGCTATGGGAAGGAGCTTCTACAGGACCATCTTTCTACTCTGCCGTCTTGACTCTGCCCCTTATGGAATTTTATTCTTGAAATTTTAGCATAACTCTGATTGTGTCTAGATGAGTCAGTCACATGAACAGGACTGGTCATTATTTTAAGGAAAACATATATCTGATTCCCCTCCTAATCACCTCCATTTGTTGATTTGGTTATAAGTGGACAAAATTGTTCACTTGTTTGAATATTCCATAGACACATCCTTATTCTCCTTTTCTCCTTTGGGTAACACTGACTGAAAAGGCTTATTACATACACTGCCAGTGTAATGATTTCATAGCAATTATGTGAACCAGTTGCACTAACTATAATCCAATTTCTTGGTATTTTATCTTTTTCCACAGCTTTTAATTTTATGACTTTTCACTAAATTCCTCCTCTGTTCTCTTATTATGCCACAGGAATGTTTCTGAGTTCTCAACCTTTGTGCTAACAGAGGACAGGAGGGAAATGCTTGAAATTCAGGTCCAATAAATGGATATTTAAAGATCAGCCTAGCTCATTACCATACAGTTAGCCATTTGACAACCCGCCCCCCTTCTTTAGCAACATGTGAAACAGTTTGCAATAGTGGAAGGACTAGCTATTCCAATAAAATCATAAAAGTATTAAAGAAGTAAAATAAAACATTAAAGTATCATGTTAATATAAGAGGAGATACATTTTTAATGGCTCTGGAGTGAGAGGACATAGATTCGAGTTTCACTTGTCAATACTCCTTGTGTGTCCACATGCAATTCATTCAACTTTAGTAAGCCCTAGTTTTCTCATCTATAAACTGAAAGAGTTTGGGCTAGATTTCCTATAACGTCCCTTCCAGATGTGCATCAATGATCCTCTGATCCATGTGGCTTATATTTGGGCATAAGTCCATTCATTGTCTATGATGTCATAATTATGAAAAATATGGACTAGATTTAGTAGATACTCTGAATGGTTCTGATTAAAGTGATTATTTCATCCCAATGCTTTAGGAACATTAACTTGGCAATTGTGTGTATGATGTTCTGGGGGAAAAAGTATCTAGTTAATACAGGAAGGGTTAAATACTACTTGGTTACTAGAATAAAACTGGCAAAGGATAATAAGCTGCTGACCTAAATGTTGGCAGTGGGAATGAAATGGAGAGGATTGGTATACTGGGTTGAAATCCTAGCTCTGAATTTTCCTATATGTATGCTTATGTGTTGAAGTGAGGGAGCTAAGACTCAATAGTGTCTAATGTTCCTTATAATTCTAAATTCTTTTCTAAGTACAGTTGATCCAATTTAGTGACCACGTAGATAGGGGAGGGAAAGGAAAAGAAGGAATAAAAAAATGACTGACATTTGGATTCCGGATGATTGGGCAGATGGTGCCGTTGACAAATATGAGACAATAAATGATAAAGGGGCCCAGTTTACCTTTCTAAACATATTCTATATTAGTCTCCTTCATTCACACAATAATATAATCAGAAAAGTCTTATTCATATTCCTTACATATGGCATTATATTTCTCATTTCTAGACCATTGTACAGGCTGTCTCCCATGGTTGGAATGTGTTTCTTGCCTCTGAAAATCTCCCATTTCCAAATCTAAGTTCAAATGCCATTTTTATCATAGGCTTTACCCATCTGCCCTCACCTTCCCCACTTCATACTAATGCTTTTCACAAACAAATTAGTTTCTATGTGCTCTGTACATATTTTGCATCTCATTATATTTTAAAATCTAGGTCTTTTAATAGGCTCTAAGTTGGCTCTTTGAGGGTGGGCATTGGTCTCATTTATGTCTTGGTATCTCCAGGGCAGAGCTCTATGCCTGGAATATAGTAGGAACTAAGAAAACAAAAACAAACAAAGCTTATTGATTGACTGATAGAGTTCAGTTTTAAACAAATTCATTGTGCTGAAGGTCGGGAATAGCCAGGAGGAAGCTGGACATGCTGGTCTGATGCTCCAAAGAAAACTTTAGGTGATAGAGATAAATATTTGTTCATGTGAAAACAGAAATGATATGTGAAACTAGAATAGTAGATACAACTGCAATAACAACAACAGAAGACTAATTGTTTAATGACAGAGAAACAACTTGGAATTTTTCTAGGGCAGATTCACTTGATGGGTGGGACACTAGGTACAGTAGGCTCATGCAGAGAGCAGAAGGACTATAGGAACAGATCTACTGGGGAAGAGAGAAATCTAACTCCTAGGCAATCCAGCACACCCAAAACAGCACAGAAATTGAGGAGGATAATAAGAAGTAGAGAGAAGGGCACAATAGTACCATGTATAATGATAATTTAAATGGGAAGATCTTTCCCATTCATTAATCGACCCACATGACCTGCCTGGGTGGAGCAGGAAGGTTAGAACAAGAACAGGTAGAGGTAGAGCAGAGGTGAGAGGAACATTGATCATGACAGCAGTCAGAGCTAGGATGGATGTAGGCAAACAGGCAGCTGGCTAGTATGAGTGAGTTTGTTTGTGATTTTGTTTAAGGGAAGACTATTTGTGATTTGTTTAATGGAGCTGGTTTGTGGGAAGCCTAGCAGGGGGAAGGCTTGGAGGATCATCCTGTTCTCTGTCTTGTTATTGTGTATAGATTTGTGTTACTATGATGGATTTGAATTTCTGGTGTCTGAATAAATGTTTTGGTTCTGTCTTCCATGTGGAGAGTCTGTTATATTTTGTGATGCAGAATTGTGCTGGGATATTCATGGCTGCCACAGGCACTGTGAATATTACACTGGTGTCACACCATATGGCATCATGGATTGATGAAAGACTATAAGTAGGAATGCAGAGATGGTTATTGCCAGGGCATGTTGATACCCAGAAAAAGCTCTTGTTACCCAATGTTAGTCACTGCTATAAATGATAAAAACTGTATTAACATATTTGAAATGTTAAATCTATTTGTCTGTTCTAACTTGAAATAAATATCATGAGGTGATCATCAGATTGAAATAGGTCAGGAATTCAGTGGGAGGGTATAAGTGTGTACACATGTGTATATGTGGCATATGTATACATACACGTATATGTATATACACATATACTACATATACATGTATACAATAATGCACACACACATATATACACCACAGATGTGGAAATTCTCAAGGTCCCAAATGGCCTATATTTTTAAATGTTTAGGTGTAATATGAAGATACAATCGACCTAAAATTCTTATCAACACAATTTTAATAGTCCTGTGACATTGCCAGATCATCCTGTCTTGTCACAGATATGAAAGTAGTGTCAAATTTACCCTTTCACTTTTTCCAGATATGTTTTTAACTGCCAAAGGTTATGTCTAAGGTAATTTTACTCAACTCTGACCTGACCAGTAGAAGAGGGTAGAGAGATATGCATCATGGATATGAGTCAACGTACAACCACTTCTAAGGATCTGCTTAGGTGTTTTGCTAGTCATTCATTGTAAAAAAGAGCTCTCAGGTATGTGGAAATGATCTGTCTTATACTCTGTGTAGCCCTACCCCATGTAGTAAAGTGACTAGACCTTCAGTTTCTATAAGGAAGCGATAAATCAATCCATTTGCATATATTCTCATAAGCAAATGTGTAGTCAATGAAAATGTAGTGCTTTGTGTTCAAATATTTAATGATTAATGTCATCAATGGACATATAAATTCAAGAGCTTTTAAATTTTGTCATATTTCATCACTAAAAAAAGAAACAAATAGAATATATAAATTCATTAAATGGAATAGATGGCAATCCTTGATATAAATTTTTTTCTTTTTTTACTCCATGGCTTTTAACTTCACGGTGATTTGGGGAGTTGATTTAATATTTTTTCGTTGAATGTAAAATGGGACATACACACCTATCTCTGGTTGTGTGCACATACACATGTGAGCATATTGGGGCTTTTGATGATTACCTCTGTGATTTCATATGTGTAGGAAAACTCCCAGAGAACAAATTTCTTCCAGTGATGCTGATCAGCCCCCATTATCGTTCATTCTTCACTGTATAATCTCAATGAGTTAGTTTACTCACTAGTGAGAGCTTAAGTAATTAGCCCAGAAAGACAATGTATATCAGAGGCAAGACTTGCAGTGGGGGCTTCATAACTCTGAGAATGGCTCTCTTTCTACTATACCACAGCGGCCCTTGTATATATACAGAACAATACATAGTATATCTTTAGCATAAATTATCTATATTTTATGTATAAAAGTAGAATGTGAATGGAATAATAACCAATGAAATTTTTGAATGAAAATGAATATTAATAATTGTCTAGCTCATAGAATATTTATTCTTTGTGAAAAAAGTTTATAATTCTAACTTATCTCTTATACATTATTAGTCTGAATATTGATTAGGCAAAGTCTTGCTGATTTTTTATATGAAGGCTCCTTTTTATTTACTTTAAAAATAATCATTTTCTATGGAAATGCAGAAAAAGTTTTTATATTTGCTTCATTGAGGTTTTTCCTCCCCCATTTTTAATTCAACTAGTCATCAGCTACAATTCCTCAACTGCACATACCTTTGTGGTCTATTTTTGCTAAATGCTTCTTCTCTGGAATTTAAATTATGAAGAAAAAGTGGCTGACTAATCTGAATTTTTCAATTTATTCATGTTCAATAAAAAGCTATTCATCAGCTTAAATTCTGCTGTGAGTTCAAATCAAATTTAACTCACCTGGGAGTAAACAAAAGTGCTCTTCTTCCCCAGCACATAGGCTGTAGATAAAAATAACAAACATTTTTTCAAGGATCTCAGTATTCTAAGTCAATTTTCCTTTAACATGTTTGACAGAAAGAAAACCAAGATGGGGGCATGGAAATGAAGAGTACAGTGATGGAATCATAGATCTGGGATGTAAACTACTTCCTTGTGAAACAGATTCTTGTAATATATTTGACTTAAAACCAATAGAACTGATTTATTTTTATGTATTTATACATAAAGATAAATTTTCACACATACCATGAAAATTCCTTAGGGGAAGGGAATGTATCATTTTGGACTTTGTATCCTCTTCTTACACATAGTATGGAATTAATAAATGTTTGTGGGATTTAACTTAATTATAATGACAGCAACTTCATGACATAGAGACTAAAGGGCTGGTTTTGGAGTCAGGAAGACCTGGTTTCAAGTAATACCTCTGATAATACTTGCTATCTATCACTGGGTATAAAATATTTGTCTCCTCAATAACCTAGACAATTCCAAAGACTACAAAGTTCAGATAAGATACCAAACTGCATTAGTAGAGGACATTCCCTAGTGAAGAGTTCCCTGTATCAGTGAAATTACAGGTCAGACCTCTCTCTCCTATTATGATTGGCAGGGCTCATTGGATATTTGGCACTCATGAAAGTAATGAAAGACATGTAAAACCTGTGTAATGGGCACCAGTTCATTATTGAGCGTAAAACAACATCTGGTATATGGTAAGCCCTTAATAATGAATATTTAATAAACACTTGCTAATTGATTTGTACCTAGTCAATACTGGAAAATATGGACAAACCAGCCCCAGAATACCAGAACTATAAGGAAACTTAATAATCTAGTCCAACCCAATCATCAGTCTAATGAGGAAACTGAAGCCCCAATGCGTATTTGAGTGACATGAATGCAGATTTAGAGTTAAGACCCAAGTCATCTAAGTTCAATGGTGTTTCCATTACAGTACAAGCAGGTATGCATTAGAGGATGTGTCAAGTATGTTAGCACATCCTTAGCAAGCATTACTGGTGACTAGGATACCTCCAAGGAAGGACCAATAGTAATATACAGCCACTCTGCAGGTATCAGTGTCTCTCCCTCCACTAGTTATTGTGCATTGACTTTTTGTCAATGTATTGTATCCCCCAAGTACAGTATAAGCAGTTTGAGGGCAGGGACATTTATTTTTTTAATTCTCAGTGTCCACCTGACCAAGTGTCTTGTTTAAACAAATTGAATTCAATTATAATGTGGGTTATGACTCATTAGAAAGCTCCTACTCACGAAAAAAAAAAAAAAACCATAACATGTCACATGTAGAAATATTGCCAACCTATTCCTGAGCCCTCCTATGAATAGTTGATAAATAAGGTAAGTAGCATAGCACTAGAACGAGTGGTGGCAGACTGGGATTTCATACTTATCTGAGTAAGCAATACATTAATCCATTAAAAAAAAATAAACTCATACTTTTGAATTTTACAATTCAACTGGCTTGTCACCAAACTTTCCTCTGTGCTTAAAACACTAGTCTCACTTTGCCTTCAAAAATCCCCGACCTAAAATAGTCAAAATGGTATGAGTTTGATTTATCAGACTGTCTTTGTTATTTCCAAGAACAGCTTAGTTCCAAATCTCTATGCAGCTATTTTTAGCTACAGAAAGATCTAGGTAAAGCCAGCTCTCTCCCTTTTTCTTCAGAGACACTGATTTCTGTATCATTGGGAGTTTGGGCAGCTAAGTTTTATAGTCCCAGGGAAGGTGAAGAGAAAATATTTTAGTCATAGTGTGACCCCTGGACCAAGAGGTCCAAAAACTGGACTACTTGAACTACAAAGAAAGGACTGAAATCAGGAGACAAAAGCAAGTGTTGTCATTGGTAAATTGAGGGCATTCTGTAACAAAGTAGCATATTTAAAATTTAGTAACTTTTTTTTTTTTTACTAATTTAAGGCTCCCAGCAATGAGTTTACTTAACCAACCAACAAACAGAATAAATGACTCATATGTCCTTTGTGAAATTCTAGTATTTGACTTGATACTGAGAGAAAGTTCAGGGGGAAAAAATGACCTAGAGAATTATCTATAGTTGAAAGGAATTTTTAGAGATGCCTTGTGCCATGTCCTTTGTGATACATTGCCTCTGCCTGAGTTTTTGTTCCCAAAATTGACCTTTTAAAATCGTTCTAATAGAAATATCATATGACCATCATCTTTTTATGCTTTCATTTTCTTGGAAACAACAAAGTGTTATATGTATATATATGTGGGTGTGTAATTTATATACATAGATATACATACATAATTTATATGTGTGTGCACAATATACACATATATACATATAGATACACACAATATACATGTGTGCATGTATACACATGCAAATATATGTGTGTATATATATGTGAATGCATATACATACATATGTGGATTTGTGTGTATATCATTTTTCAAGAAAAAAGTACTAATCCTTTTTTCAGGTATTATGAAAATTTCTTTTGTTAGCCCAAAAGATCTGTTAAAAGAAACTCTAGCACATGAATTCAAATGAGTGATTAAAGAAGTTTTAATGACTCAACTTCATGCTAATGTCAAACAAACTAAGGAAATTTTCTTAATATAAAAAAATAGCAAAACCAAAATGTTGATTTCACCTACTGAATTTCAGACTGTTCCTTTAGAGTAAGAGATAGATAGATTGTTGAAAAAGTCTCAATTTTTGGTTATGATTCAAATGGTGCTGCAAAACAGTTAGCATTTCATTTACCCAAGAACAAATGCCAGCATCTAATAACCTTTGGCATGTAGTTACTTGAAGATTATTGAAGGATGATCATTATTCTGAAAGGAATTATGGGTTGTAAAATAATAAATTGAGACCTTTAAGGAACCTTGGAGACATTCTAGTTCAGCTTCCTCCATTTGCAGATGAGGACGCTGGGGCCAGGGAAGATATGCCACTTACCCATGGTCACACAAGTAGTAGGCATCATAAGTGGAATTTGATCATTGGTCATTTGACTCAAAATCTAATGCCATTTTCAATGTACCTCATTGCTTCTGCTTTATGAATGACGGATTTCCACTTGCTTGGATAGGATACACAGACCGTGGTATGTTATCCTGGAGTTTTCTTCTAATTTTATTCACTTGAAGCATAAATCCATTGCATTCAATATAGTATAAACTTAGGTTAGCAGATGATAACTTAGGGAAGGCTAAAATATATTATAAAAGTGAATTCTGCATCTGTGGTAAGTGGCTCCTTATTGCCTAAAATAAAATATAGATTCTTTATCCAGGAATTGTCTCAACATTCTGGCTTCATTCTACATTTCTGACTATTAACTCTTACCTATTACTTATCTTCCTATCGCCTATGTTCTCATTTAACTGAATGGATTTCCATTCCACAGTTCTTGTCCTGTATTTTTCTCTTTTTGTGCCTTTTCTTATATCAACCACCCTCTTGGAATGGACTTTCTCATCTCCATCTTCTTCTGTTGAACTGCCTGTCTTCCTTTAAGATCTAATGCCGATATTATCTCCTTCATGAAGCAATCTTTAAAGATCTCTGCCCCAACTGAAATGACCTCTCCTTACTGAAATTTCTAATAGGTCTTTGCCTGGACCTCTCCTTTAGACTATTCTTCATCTCCCGGTTATGTCTGTACATGCTTTTCCTCTCATTGTTCTGTTTTCAAGCAAGGTCTATTTAAGATCTCTTGGAGGCAGCAGGGTGTATTGAAAGGACACTAGATCTGAAGTAAAAGAAAATGGGTTATGACCTTGACTCTGTGGTTTATGATCACTATAACATAGGGCAAGTAATAATTCCTCTGGACTTTTACTTTCTAACTGTGTCTATGCTTGGATTTAGAAAATCAGGGTTTAAAACCAAGTTTTGCTATTTACTACTTCTGTGACCTTGAGCAAGTCATTAAACTTAGATCCCTGGGTAGTTCTCATATAAAATGAAGATCTTGACCTTCATGGACCTTTTTGGCAGTAAATTCTTAGATTCTATAACTAAATGATTTATATTATTCTTTCTGGCTCAGCATCTTATGATCTTATGTGTGTTACATATAGTTGGTGCTTAAGATTTTGTTTGAATTGAATCTACACAAACAATCAATATAGACTTTGCTTCTATTCCAGCAATATCACATATTGTAAACAACTGGACACAATAACATGTTTTTTCTACTTCTCACCCAAGGGCATTTTGTTGACAATATTTCCTCATGTTCCACTTGGAGAAGGGTGGATACTAGAACTTGGATGGAGTCAAGCTTGAATCTCTCTCTCTGTCTCTCTCTCTCTGCCTCTCCCTCTCTCTCTCCTTCTCCCTCTCCCTCTCTGTCTCTCTCTGAAAAATCTGGGGACTTTGCTTTGAGACACAACAGCATGGTCTGATGGAAAGAGTACTATAATTTAAGTCAGACTCATTACTTATAAGAAGTTTGAGAAATCATTTACACTCTTTGAATCTGAGCTTCCTTCTCTGTCAAATAAGGATAATGATACTTCTACCTTGCAGCTGAGAAAACCATGTAGAGAAAATCTAGGTGACAAAGTTTAGACTGGAGCTAAAGCCAGGAAGACCTGAGTTCAAATCCAGTTTCTGACAATTACTAGATGTGTGACCTCGGGCAGGTCATATAAACTCTATTTGCCTCAGTTTCTTCATCTGTAAAATGGAGATAAGATAGCACCTACCTTACAGAGTTGTTGCAAAGATCAAATGAAATTATAATTGTGAAGTACTTACCACAATGCCTGGTACCTAAGTGCTATATAAATATTCTGTTGTTATTATTTAAGATAATCACATGTACATAAAAGTCACATAAATTAGGCAATATGGAATAGTAGACAAAAAGCTGGCCTCAGAGGGAAGAAGCCTTGGGTTCAAAATATTCCTTTGCTAAATATTGATGCTGTGATCCTAGGCCAGTCAATTTACCTTTCCATATCTCAGGAAATAAAGGCAGTAAAGGTGATGACTTGTCCTGGTAGAGGAAGTGCTTCACCAGGAGATATATACACTAATGAAATAATTAATCCAACAGTCAATTTTTACATTCACATCTATATCAACACACCTGTGTCTATGTATGTCAGTATCTATATCCTTCTCTAAATCTCTCTACCTAAAAGTATCTGTCTTTCTTTTATAGATTTTATAGATTTATAAATTCTGTTGACAAGGTTAATGTCTACTATTTCTAATGTATTGGCATTACCTGAGAAGTAGGTCTGAGGGTTAGACATGGCGGTGAGGGTTAGACAAGTGGACAAGCCAGTATATGTCAGAGACAGAAATTAAAGAAAAGTTTTCTAGGCCTTGAGACCAACCGTGTGGTTTTTTTCATATATATAAGTGTATATGTATGTATCTCTATATATATTTATACATATATATATGTGTGTATGTGTATATATATATATATATATATATATATATATATGCATATCTATGTAGGTGTATGTATGTGTGTATATATCCAGACAGATCAATACATAGATGACAGATTTGATAGATAAACAGATATTGCCTTACAGAGCCTCAGAGCCTTCCAAATCAATAAAAATTTGGAAAACATGTGGCTACTGCTTAATAGCAGGATGAACATATATGTATGCAGCTTGTTTGTACATGCCTGTTTCCATTTAGTTTCCCACATTAGACTGAGCACCTTCAGAGCAGGAACTGTCTTTTTCCTTTGTTTGTATCCCAAGCACAGTGCCTGGCATATAGTAGGTACTTAATAAATGTTTACTGATTGACTCTCTGGCTGAATTAATGCAGAGAAAACACAGAAATAGAAAACTGTAAATGACTACAACGTTCTAGGTAGCAAAAAAAAAACCTTCCGTACTGCAGCCGATCCCTAATTTAATGATCACTTCTGGTCTCGGAGAACAGAGGATGAAAGTACTTTCCTCTACAAACTAAAAACTCTAAGGACTAAAACAAAACTAAAACAATAAACACAAAACCCAGCTTGGTTATACAAGGTGATTTACTAAGAGGGAGAAAGGGATAGAATACAAGGAAAATTTTAGGCAACGTAAAAACAAAATATATTGTTGAAATTTATGTTTGCAAGCTTACAGAAAGGAAGTTTAAGGACTATAGATCCACAATGTTGTCTCTGATTTTTGATGGGTTTGATTTGTCAGCCAGTTTGCCTTAACTGCTTTGCTTTGTTACAAGAAAGCATTTAATGATGATAGGAAAGGACAATATCAGGAAATGACTATGGTGTGAAAAAGATCAATAAAATATTATTTGAAGAAGACAAAACCTAAAGAAATGTAACTTATATGCCAAGAAAGAGAATTATCAGGTCCTACCATAACCTACTGAAATAATCATCTCAAATGAAAAGTTATTTTCTCACATTTTTTTCAGATGTTATATCTGTGGAAGTTAAAAGGACCAACAACCAGAAACTTAACTGTGAAAGACAATGAAGAATTTGGGAAGTCTGATTGCATTTCCCAGATATTTAATGAAAATCCAACTATTGAATCGGGGGAAGGAATTCTGCGTACTTTCATCTATTTTCTTCTAACTTAAGCAAAGTTTTTCAGAGCAACAATTCATTTTTAAAGCACTTGATGTCTGGGACAGAGTATAGTAATGTATGGCTATGGTATAGACTATACTGTCACAGGCAAGAGTACATCTGACACACCACACAGCTTCATTCGGATTCTGAATGGAAATAAATGAACAAATGAAAAGGAGGGAGGAGACAGAAAACCCTCAGTACTATGATGGCAAACATAAAGGGGAGATTGTGTTTAACAGCCTTTTACAATGCCTTTTTATGTTTGGGGCTGCAAAGCACAGTGACGTGACTCATAAACCTAAACTGCAAATGACTCGTTATTGTTCCAAATGTTCCTTGGAAATGTAATGTGTAGCCAACAATATTGGTTAGGGGCATTTTCTTTTATTTGATAGAAAAAAACCATGAAAGCAAAGATTTTTGCTTTGAGGAAAAAGAAATTGTTGCATTACTTTAAATACACTGTTCTCACATAACACAATAGGTCCTATTAATCTCTGAATAATACATACAAATTCAGTATTTTTATTTTACCATCATACTGTGCAAAAGAAAGCTTTCCTTTCATTAAAAAAGACTTCATCCTGAGGTAAGAGTATATTTTAATGAGCTTTTTACTTCACATGTACCTACATTGTGGTGACTACCTCAATTTTGTATTAAAAATAACCCATGTTTTGTCTAAGCTAAATGAGGCATCTTAATCATTAAATCTACCCTGGACTAAAAGAAATGTTTTTTCTTATATTAATCAACAAGTATTAATAATCACCTCCTAAGTGCTGCATATGATGCTAGACACCAGAGACACAGGTAAAAAAAAAATGAAACAATCTTTATTCATGTGTGCCCATATGTGTGCTTCTGTATACTTACATGCCTGTTTATGTGTGTGCATAATAATCAAATCTTCAGTTCTGTAAGGAAACTAAATTTCTAGCTATGGAGGCTCAGAGGACCAAAGTTTCAAGATACTAAGAGAATTATGTAATAAAAGTGATTAGTAAAGTTCATCTGGCACACAGGTTCTATGTAGGCACATAAATCATACAAATAATTATTTCTCTGTTGTGACAGAGGCTCAGGCAGTGAGGAACTCTAAGAGAAGCCTCCAGAGATTCTTACCACATTTATGAACTACAATCTCATCCATATAAAAGACAAATTCTGGTACAACAGATCATCCTGGGACAATGTTCAAAGGAAGGATCAAATAATACAAAGCAAAATTAATGTAATATATTCTTAATAAATATTAGTCTAATTTTCTTCAAGAAAGTGGTTAAGATCAATTGCCCTTATAAGTCCAACAAAGTTTTACTTAGAAAAATAAAGAAATAGAGGTAGTAATGATAATGAAAAAATAAGGATACTTATAATAACTTTTATTTAACACTATTCTAATATTTACAAAGCACGTTCTATTATATTATTTTTTCATTCTCAAAATGAAGATTATTTTCTCCATTTTACAGATGAAGAAACTGAGATTCAGAGAAGTTATAGGACTTATCTAGGATCACACAAACTAGTAAGTGTTAGAGGCAGGATTTGAGCTCTCATAGACCTGACTTCAAGTTTATAGTCAAACACAGGATGGCTACTGTGCTGGACTTATAGTGAAGAAGACCAGTTTTCAGAAAGAATTTCTGATACTTAACCAGCTGTTTACCATAGGTTTAACCTTTCTGAACTTCACTTTTCAGATCTGTGAAATGACAATATCCGTGGTATCTGTCTCACAGGATTGTTATAAGTTCACTTTGCAAACTTCAAAGTACTTTACTTAACAGTTTCTTCTTTTCTGCCTTCCTACACTAGGAAAGTCAATTTCCTGAACTATAGATGGGGGAATGATATATTCATAATCTATATCACTTGCATTTTTTAAGGAAAATACTTTATAAAACTTAAAAATGTGAAATACTGGTATAGTGACAAAAATGTTTGTTTTTTAGGTACAATTTCTATGTTCATATTAGGAAGACAAAACACAATTTACTCCAATAGACTACCTAGAAAATAGTCAATTGCTTTCGAGATATATGCTGACCTTCCTATTTCTCTTATTTTCTCTAAGATGTTTGCATCTTCCTTGTGCATCTGTGATTTCCTTTACCTCTATATGAATATGAGAAATGACAATATTTTAAATACACATAATCACTGAGGATCAAAAAAATCAATAGAAGCTCTGATATTTTTCACATATGTTGAGTTGAAGATCAACAAAATTAATGTTAAAAAAACTTATAAAAATTATGAGAAGAGGAAATTAGACTCCTATTGTTTCTGCCCATGTATTTACTCACTGTATGAAAACTAAACAGCATCTAGGAGGAGTAAAAAAAAGACCAAAAGAAAGGAGAGATGAAAAATGAAAGTGTGAGTGAAAAGGACACAGAGAGTACTTGGAAAAAAAATTGTAAATTTGTTACTGGAAAAGAAAACACTATAGAAAAAGCTTTACAATAGGCAAGGATTTGTTTCACTCTACATAAAGAGACATAAACACAAGGAAAATGCATGGATTATAAAAAAGAAACAGATTTAAGTTGTTCAGAACTAATCAATAATTGAAGTTATATAGGAAACACTCACAGATTTGAGTAGGTTCTTTTATTCATAAACACCAAAAATTAGAAAATAACATAAAAGCATTTTTACTAGGGGTTTGCTTTGAGAGAAACAACAGAAGGGTTCCATTGGTTATAATTGTAAAGGTGAGAGAGTGAATAAATCAATCAAATCATCCTCTCCACTTAAAATAAATAATATGCCAAGCACTGATACATTTTTCAGGTGAGAACATATATCAATTCTTTATTAGGTATGAACATGAACTACAGATCTCCCCAGATGTCACCCAGTTTTTCTTGATGAACCAAAGAACTCTGTCATGACCTCTAGGACCTATTTAAAACCATTAAGCTCATTGGAGTCAAGAGATTCCAGTATTTCGCATAAGAAAGAAAAGGACATCCCTGAGAAGAAATTTCTTGGGAATGGGCCTGAGGTTGCCTTGTCTTTGGAGGATCTTGTGAGTTTCAAAGGAACAGGAGGATTTCGAACTTCCCATCTTTCCAAGGATATCACGGAATTGCCTCTGAGACAGCAATAGCTAAGAACAATGTCTATAACAGGAGACAAGGACAGATTGAATGGGATGAGGGAAAAATACCTTTAAGACACTACAAAGAGCCCGATTGAACTTGAACCTATGAAATACCTATGGAGACTTGGACACTTAAGTCCAGCACAGTAGTCAATTTAAGTCCAGCACTTTAAGTCCAGCACAGGAGTCAAAAATACCTATGAAATCTATAAACTTTAACCTCTTGGCCTACTTAACTCAAGAAAGCTCCGCTACCAGGGATTCAGTAAGGAAAATTCTTGGACCAGAGCAGACAAAAGATGTCAGCACACTCTTGTTCTCAAGAATATCTCAACTCCTGTGAGGGATCTTCAGTTCTAGGAATTTCATAAATATTGAATTTGTAACATCCTTCTCAAAATTCAGGCAGTTTATAGATTACAACACTGTCATTTTTCCCCTTACTGTGACTTTTCATATTTCTCTCACTAAAATAAATAAATGAATTTCTTGTTACTTAATCAACATGGAAATTGAAAATAATTCTCTTAAAACTTCGAGTCATTCATGAATCTGATTACCTATGATTAATGAAATTGTGTAAAAGATGGTTTTTGAGTCTCATTTCCCTGAAAGAAAGAAAAGAAAGCAGGTGCTTCTTTTCTATGAGATATTGAACATGCATGAATGTAACTTTCCCCCCACTTTTTAATGATTGTTTCTAGTTCATCACAAAGGGAATGTTTCCTTTCCTAGGGAAAGTTCAATCACAACTAGATGTAGCTTTTTGCAATATACAAGCTCCTTGATAGAAATTGATTTTTTTCTACTTTAGTAAACCAATGTAACTTTTTTACAGGAAGAGGAAATTATCAAGAAGCATGTTAAAAAAATTTCTGATATAGATCAATGATTCTGCTTTTCATTTCCTTAAACAACCTATAAGTTAAAATCTTATGTCAAGACCCTGACCAGAAATTCAACTTTACTGAGTTTCTTTTTATCTGAGAAAGTACAAGCCAGCCACCATAAATTTCTTCTTCTCTCTTATCCATACATCAAAACTCCCCCAGATTTTCACTTTTCTCTTTATTAAACTATTCTTTAAGGAAGAAGAGATCTTATCCTTATTGAGACTAAAACCCCTACCTGTATCCTCAGCTCCTTCCTGGGCCATCTCCTATAGGGCATTGCACCACTAAGCAGTCTCCCTCTATTTCTCTCATCAAGTCTCCCAAGTTTACTTGTTCCTTCTTTAAAATAATAACATGTTTTATTTAAAGTTTTGAGTTCCAAATTTTATCCCTCCTCCTTTCTTCTATCCCCTCCTTAAGACAGTAAGTAATCAGATATAGTTTATACAGGAGCAATTATGTAAAACATTTCCAACATTTTGTATAAGAAGACTCAAATAAAAGGGAAAAGAAAGGAAGGAAGGAAAGAAGGAAGGAAGGAAGGAAGGAAGGAAGGAAGGAAGGAAGGAAGGAAGGAAGGAAGGAAGGAAGGAAGGAAGGAAGGAAGGAAAGAAGGGAAAAAAAGAAAGAAAAAGAAAGGAAAGAAGGGAGGAAGGAAGAAAGGAAGGAAGTGAAAAAATAGCACGCTTTGGTCTGTATTCTATCAATATCAGTTCTTTCTCTGGAGGCATATAGTATGCTTTATCATTAGTCCTTTGGGATTGTCTTGGATCATTGTATTGCTGAGAATAGCTAAGTCATTCACAGTTCTTCACATGATATTGCTGTTACTGTATACAATGTTCTACTGGTTCTGTTCACTTCACTCAGTGTCAGTTCATGTAAGTCTTTCCAGAGTTTTCAGAAATTATTCTGTTTGTTATTCCTTATAGCACAACAATATTCTATTACAAGCACATACAACAGCTTATTTAGTCATTCCCTAATTGACGAGATTCCCTTTGATTTCCAATGTTTAGCCATCACAACAAGAGCTGCTATCAATATTTTTAGACAAATAGGTCCTTTTCCCTTTTGGGATATCTTTGGGATATCGACTAGATTGCTGGATAAAGGGGTATGCATGGTTTTATAGCCCTTTTGGCATAGTTACAAAGTGTTTTCCAGAATGGTTGGAGTTCACAACTGTGATGCACAACAGCAGTGCATTAGTGTTCCAGGTTTTCCACATCCCTTTCAGCTTCATTTTCCTTTTTTTTAAATATTAGTCACTCTGACAGTTGTGGAGTGGTAATTCAGAGTCCATTTAATTTGCGTTTTTCCAATCAATAGTGATTTAGAGCATTTTTAAATGACTATAGATAGCTTCGATTTCTTTAACTGAAATCTGCCTGTTCATATACTTTGATCATTTATCAGCTGTGGAATGACCTGGTTTTTTTTTTTTTTTTATAAATTTGACTCAGTTGTCTATATATTTGAGAGATGAATCCTTTACCAAATATATTTGTTGCAAAAATTCTCCCTGCCCCAGTTTTCTGCTTTCCTTATGATTTTGGTTGCATTGGTTGTGATTGAACAAAATCTTTTTAAATTTTATGTAATCAAAATTATCTCTTTTATATTTTGGATTGTTCTCTGTATCCTCTTTGGTGCTTAATTCTTCCCTTTTCCACAAATCTGACAGATAAACTATTTCCTCCTCTCTAAATTTGCTTATCATATCATGTGTAAATATCATATCATATCATGTGTAAATCATGTACCCATTTAGATTTTATCTTGGTATATGGTGTGAAATGCTCTAGCATTTGTCAAGTAATAAGTTTTTGTTCAAAAGCTTGGCTCTTTGGGTTTATCTTGTACAACTTTACTATGGTCATTTACTATAATGTTTACTTGATCTTTCCCTGTGGCCCTCAAATAATCAGAGGTATATTTTGTCCATTAAAATAAATATTTACTTAATGTTATGATGTCCTAAAACTGTTGTGCTATTTTTGTCCTTTTCACTGCCTAACTCTTAGAATTTTCCACTGTCAATGTCTCTGTTTCCTTACCATCTACTTACTTGTCAACCACCTGGTATATAATTTCTGATCTTACTGTTCAACATATACTTCTTTCTCCTACTTTACAAATGATTTCAAATCCAGTGGCCTTCATGCTGTTTTTAGTCTCTCTGATTTCTAAGAAGATTTTAATGATATTGACCATTTCATCTTCCTTGACCTTGCCCTCTTTGATTGACTTACGTATCTTTACTATTCATAACCTATAATCATTTTGAGTTTATCATAGCATATGGCATAAGATGTTAGGCTAAACCTAATTTTTGACTGTATATTTTTCAGCTGATGAGTAATTCTTACCATTTTATGAATTCTTAACTAGGTAATTTATATTTTAGTGTTCATTGTGCACTGGCTATATATTTCTATTTAAAGCAACAATATCCCAATAGAAATTCATAGTAATTTTGAATTATCCCTTCTTCTAAGCTCCACATACTCAATCACTTGCCACATCATGCCAATTCCACCTACACAATATTGATTTAATCCTTCCCTTTCTCTACATTCAGTAACTTAGCTCATTCCCATATCATCTCTCTCCTGAATAAATATAATAATGTCCTAACTGGTCTGTCTGATTTGTCTCTTGCCTCTTAAACGCATCCCATCTACAGCTCCCTAAATAATCTTCCTTTTTAAATAAGTGCTTTTTAACGACAAGAAATCTATATTATCTTTCTCATCCCCTTAACAAAGAAAGAAAAGAAAAACAAATTCCTTGCAACAAAGACATAGTCAAGTGAAATAAAGTCTCACTTTGACTATATTAAAAATACATGTTTCAGTGTGCACTCTATATTAATCACTCCTCTCTCAGGAGGTAGATAGAATGTTTCAGCATTTTTATCCTTTGGAATTGTTATCATAGCACTGATCACAATTCTCACATCCTTCACAGTTGTTTGTCTTTATCTTGTGGTTATTGAAGTTTTTGTTGCCTAAATTGGTTTCCTGGTTTTGCTGGCTTCACTTTGCATCACTTCTTACAAGTTTTTGGACATCTGTGAAATAATTTTCTCATACAGCATCACATTATGCTACAATATTTATATACCACAATTCAGTTAATTATTCAATTCACAAGTATTCTTTTAATTTCCAGAATTCGCTTTGTTTCACCACCACAGCAATAGCTGTCACACCAACTAAACAATGTTCCTAAGGTAGATTAGTTCTCTAGATTAAAAAAAAAAAAAAAAAAGCAACTTCCAGTGGCTTCCCATTGTTTATAAGATAAAATGCAAACTCCTTAGCCTGACATTCAAGGTACTCTATAGCTGGGTGGCCATCTATCTTTCAAACTTTATTTTATATTACTCTTTGGTTTGCATTTTGAATTTCAGTCAAACAAGGTTACTTATTCTTCCTCAAAGGAGATCCACCATTTCCCACCTCCATGCCGTGGCACAAGTTATCCAATGAATCGGGGAATGCACCATTCCTTCTCTCAAGCTCTCAGAATTCTTGTCTTCCTTCAAGGTTCATCTCAGGTACCATGACTATAAGAAGCTCTGCTTGGCTTTTTCTATTTTTTGATGTTCATTCTCAATTCAATTATCATTGCCTTATTTTATGTCTATGGCACATGCTGTAGTCCATTGTAAGCTCGTTAAGGACAAGGACGATTTAAAGGACCACAGTCTTTGTATCTCCAATACTTTGCTCTCTGTAGCTGCTAAAAAAATGCTTGCTGCATTGAACTAATTTTATATTTTTTTCTTTATAGCATATGGGTGATCTATTATTGCTAGTAGCTTCCCTATGTCTACATCATATTCTACACCATTCTGTCAAAAGAACCTTGATCAAATTTGTTATCAGCAGTTCCCCTTGCCTTTGCCTAGGCACAGAGAGGCTATTTATGCAAACCTTTACTATCATTTACCATAAGGAGAGGTTACTCTTAACAATCCTCCCACATCCCAAAGGGATAGAGTTTGCAAAAACAATTTCCCTCCTGGCCACTTACTATAAGGAATTAAATGCAAATCTCATAGAATTATAGTTTTGGCTTCGCAAATCTTATCCACTTCACCTCTCTACCAGGAAAATTGCTATCTTGGAAATAAACAGTTGCCCTACAAGGATGAAGAATGCCTTAGATTCATGTGAGGCTGTATAAACCACAAACATGAATCCAAGTCACATATGCATCACATTTTACATATGTAATTGTGAAATATGCTCATTCTGCATACATAATTAGTGCAGCACAGATGGCACTGTGGCTTAGTTTAAAATAATGCATTCATTTAAATACTGTACCATAACTTAACTTTTCATTATAATGTCAGACTACTGGAAAAGTTTACTAAAATAAAATTCAGTAAAACCATGCAAATATGATAGCACTGATAATCTATATAAAGTAGCATTAGGCACCCCTGCATAATTTGGCTACACCAAAGATATATGATTGACTATCTTGCCTTTAATTTATAGGTATATAGATCATGTAATCTGAAATTTTGTTTGCTCAGCTCCAATATCCTCATTTGATTTCTGTTCCTAAATGACTAAAAGAAACAACTAAGCAGAAAGCATTTTATCACATTAATGTAACACTCAAAATTTGATTTAACAATATGATAGATGGAAGGATGGGGTCATTACTTTGCAATGCATTTATCATCTTTTACAATTCTCTCCTAAACTAAATTAACATGAAGTCAGTGTTTTAAGTCTAGCTTTACCAATGTAGGTTTTTTGTTCATAAATAATAGTCATAGAAAAAAATAACAAAATCACTAAATGCTATAAAAAAGACAGTAAGAGGAATTATTAAAGTGCTGGAACATAAAGTACACTACATGAGAAGGCAATCCTGAAGTGGACAAATCATTTGTCTTTCAGACAATATCCCTTCCATTGCAACAAGAAACAGCACTAGACTCCTCAGATTATTCTGAAATCTGTGAAAGATCACTACTTATGACAAAAGACAAAGCCATATTAAGCAACTCAGTAATTAGAAAGTCTGTCGATTTATAACAATATTTAAGATTCGGAACAATCAGTGACCCTACTAGACGCAACAATCTTAATTTTCCATTCCAAAACCAAATGAGGGATTTTGTTTTTTTATTGATAAGTATTAGGAATACTTAACATTCAATTAGATTATATATTGATTCAATTAGAATAGCTATAGTCTTGTTATTAAAATGCATACAAAATTAATATAATGTTTAAAATTGATAATTTGGTCTTCCTCCCTTCATCTCGCTAATATCATTTTCCTTCTACACAATTTCTCAGAAGCTCAGATTTAGTATTTTTTTCTTACCTCTGACTTATGCATGCCTAATATTGCAATATTTCACTCAATTGGGACCTTTCCTCAATACTTTAAGGATCGGTGATTCCATCTGTTTGGATGCTACCTCTGCCAAACCAGATCGCAACTCCGAGGTGCTTTGGCAACCTATCTTTTTAAATTCCTGGAATTAAAAACGTGGGTCACCTATTGTTAAAGTATCTCAGTACTTAAACTAGAATAATCCTAGGAAAACAGAAGTGTAAGTTAACACTATGGCTTCATTCAAAGGTTTTGCAACTGGGTGTAGGGAGTGTCAGAGTAATTTCACTTCATTAGCACAGTATTGGAACACCCTGAACCTCCCATTCCCCCATTCATGTCTAGACAAAGGGATCTTTACATCTCTTTATAGGGAATCTCCATGGAGGGTGTTGGTAGAGGTAGATGTGATGACATAGATCAAAAGCTGGTGATGTTGTGGATGTTGGTGTTCCTGTCATAGTTTCCAAAGTGATTGACTTCATTTCTTACCCCTATCTTTCTACTGCTGTCTCTCTGGTCTCTTGTGCAGTCCTGCTTCACATGAAAGACAGAAGACCTGTTCTGTGCAGATGATAGGGATGGTGTTTGTGTTGTCACTTCAATAGTGAGTAGACAAAGCAATTTCCTAGACCTATTATTCCAGTATCTCTAAGGAAAGAGAAATATGAGTTCATAAGCTATTCATAGTTTCATGTAGAACATTTGTGTAGGCTTTCGTTTTGTAAATTCAAGGTGCATTGTACTAAGTGTGCATGCTAGGAGATGGGAGACTATTAATCTTTTAACTGGGGAATTATTATAAAAGTAAGAAGATCTTAGAAAAAGCATTCCTGCTTCACCTTGTTGCCTTCTGGGACCTGACATCAATTGTTAACATCAACGAATCCACATTCAGAGAAATTGCTACACATAATTACAGACAAATAAAATGTTGAGTTTTCTCTCACATTTCCTCTACCTCCAGTTGTTCAGGTTAACTTGTCCTAAGGTGGATTATCAATGTATGCTTCTGTGTTTGAGAAAGATGATGCTGAAACTGCTCTAACCTTATTTAATTTTCAAAGAACTTGTAACTGGGGTGGTGTGGGATAATAAAAGGAGATTCTATAAACCTTCTGAATAGTGCATCTTAAGGTTTAATGACTTGGGTCACTCTTGATAACAAATCTGAATCCCTATATTATAAGTAAGCCTTTTTCCTCCTTATTTAATGCTCAATAGAGACAGGGGAAGAGACGTTCATTCAAATGATAATACTTTACATGCTCTTCAGTTTACTTATGATTTTCTAGTGAATTTATCTTAATTTATTGATTCTTTTTTTTACTCACAGGTCCTATTTTTTTTTTCACACCTGTATTCATCGATACTTTCTTCTAAAGATCTTTTTTCTTCTTTTAAAGTTATGGAAAATGGGATAGAGATAAAAATAAACATTCAGGTGTCTCAACTTGGAATATGGTGTAAAAAGTCTTACAGGAACAGGACCATCTAAGATAATAGGGGGAAAATTAGGCAAGAGGGTCACCTCCAGTTTTGTATTTCAAAAGCAGTATTTGTGATATGTTCAAAACATTCCTTTCTGATTGAAAATAATTTAATTATACGCATTGCTTTTAAATTATCCTCTGCATTTCATGTCAAAAAATTTCGAACTAGCAGAGGAATTCATGGAGGTAAGGTGTGATCTAAAGGGTTGGAAATATCTATTGATATTTTTTAAATACCTGAGAGTAAAAGAGGTTACCCAGAAGTGAAGGCCACCAGGGTCTTGTTTTGGAGTCAGGAAAACCTGGCTTTAAGTCGCATTTTGATGTATTTTACCTGTGTGACATGGGGTATTTCCTTTACCACTTTTTACCACAGGAAATAGCCTTGGTCTTATATATTAATATAATACATTAATTAATAATAGTAGTAGCTAGATGGGAGGATTTCTAAGGAGAATAAAAATACAGATCCTTCACAAATTTGTGTCCGAGGAGAGTAACACATTTTCCAGTACTATATTTTATTTATTTTCTTTTGTGGTACAGCAACTGAAGAAATAAGGTTCTAACTGAGTACTGTTAGGGGCAAAGAAGAGGGAGATTTGCTAACCAAATTGAAGGAAAATTCATTAGAATTTTTTTTTAAATTGAGAAGTCATGGAATCATGGGCTGGATTACTTGTACTATAATATTTTCTACTCTGTTTTTAAAGGGCATCCACTAACAACATGATAAAAAAAGAAGATACACGTAAGGAAAGTTAAAAAAACAAACAAAAATAGTCAGTCTTCTTTTTAAAGATCTCACCTTTCTTTGATTTCCCTTATAAACATCCACAAAATAAAATGAGAAAACATACTTGGATACAATATGAAAAATCTTGATTTATCTTGATAGCTAAGTGGTGCAGTGGATAGACTACCGTGCACTGAGTCAGGAAGACTCCTCCTCCTGAGTTCAAATCTGGTTCAGTGTCTGGTTCAGACACTGTGTGACCTTGGGCAAGTCACTTAACCCCGTTAATCTCTTCTTCATCTGTAAAATGAGCTGGAGAAAGAACTAGCAAACCATTTTACTAACTTTGCCAAGAAAACCCCAAATGGGGTCACAAAGAGTCAAATACAACTGAAATGACCAAACAACATATCAATCCTTAGACAAAATAGTAAAGCATATTAAATCATTTTTTTTTTTACCATTCCCCTGACTTTACCAGAATCCGCTTTGCACATAAGTAATTACATGATTCTTGAGCTAAGCCTTCTTTCCTTGGATCGTCTCTCCAGCTTTACCTCCCAATTTCTCAACTAATTGTCATGAATGTTATTGATTGTATAGCTTTAGTAAAAGTTACATACGACTTTGGAGTCATATGACAATAAAATTTCGAAGGGGCGCTAGTGATCAATTAGTCTACCCCTTCATTTTATAGATGGAAAAGCTGAGCCCAGGGGAGTAAATTAAGTGACCTTCTCAAGGCCACATAGGCCATGCATAGCAGAGCTTGATTTCAAACCCTAGTCTTCTGATAAAAATAAATCTCTCTTTCCATTACACCATATTGCTTCATGTGTTCTTTCCTCCTGAATTTTAATAAGGCCAATCTATTAACCAAGAGGTTCTTCAGTTGGGGTTGATAAGCCTTTTTATATTTAATACCCACACTTCAATATAATTTGTTTTCTTGGTAATTCTATGCATTTTATTTTGTGTGTTTTTAAATATTGTTCCAAGAAAAAGTCCAAAAGTTTCACCTGGCTGCCAAAGGGCTCCAGGACAAAAACAAAAGAAAAAAAACAGTTAAGAACGCTGATTCAATCCAGGGACTCTAATAGTGGGATTCCAGGTGTTGTCAACTAGATATATCACATTGTCAAGTATTGATCTACACTATATTGCAAACAGTGACTGGTCTAGGATCATACATCTAGTATGAGAAATAGCCTAACAATTTTTAAAAAATATTCATATGACAAGTAAACTATCTAGTAAGCCACCTAATTGCCCTATTTTATGCAAAATAAGTGGTATTAGGTAAATAATTAAATTTGCTGAAATGCACAAGAAACTTTACAACTTTTACACGTTAGAAATAAGCTTTAATGTGAAATATACCCTTCTTTGGTGGCAGTCACTTGTTTTACACATTTTAGCATTGAAATCACATGATTTAGACACAGTATTATATTCATTATAAAACCACACGTCACATTGGTTGGTAATTGTAACCCTGATGAACAATTTTATTTGGGAATTTCTGTAATTGTAGAAAAATCTGCCTCTCATTTTCTCAATATATTTATCATAATATTTGATCATTAATCCTTTCAAGGGATACAAGACTGCCAGACAAATTCCTTAAATTTTTGTTAGATATTTTCAAGTCTGGTGAATTTATAATTTTTTAGAATTTCCAGGCTAATCTGGACAACTTCTCTCAATAGTTTCGGCATAGCATTGAGTGAAAGTTTATGCTCCACCTATAAATGTTACATTTTTCCAATCTTTAGCATCCCAGTATTTTTATTATCTTAAATGTGATCAGAAGTTTTTTAAATTAAGAGCAAACATTAACAGCTGGTTTGGGGCTTCTCTGTCTGCCCCTCCTTTCTTGAAGATGCTCTCTCATACTTGAGACTTATACCACACAGTAGCAGAATCAACAAAAAATCTTCCAGCTGCCAAGTTCCTCTGAAAAGCTTTGTTTAAATTTTCTGCAAATTAATTAGATGACTATATTTTAATTAGAATATTTGGAAGTTGAAGCAAAAGTAGCATTGTACATATTTTAATACAAGTATTAAATACATTTTATAGAAAAAAAAGACATTTCATCACAATAGGCCTTCTTGCTAGTCTCCATAAATGCTATTCCAACCTCTCTCCATACCTTTTATTATGCCTAGAAAACTCTCCCTCCCTACTCCTACATCTTGAAATCACTATTTCCATCTCAGCCTCAGCTTAAATGATACCTTTTCTTCCAAGAAAGACCTTTCTTTTTAAAAATTAATTGTTAATTTTTAGTTTTCAACATTCATTTTCACAAGATATTAAGTTCCAGATTTTCTCCCCATCTCAAGACACCATGCACTCTGATTTCCTCTTCCCCCAATCTGTCTTCTCTTCTGCCACACCCTCCCCTTTCCTTATGCCATTCCCCTCTATTTTCTTGAAGAGCAAGATAGATTTCTATACCCCACTTCAGGTATGTCTTATTTCTCAGTCCCATGCAGAAACAATGTTTAGCATTCGTTTTCAAAACTTTGAGTTCCAACTTCTCTCTCTTCCTCCCTCCCCACCCACCTCCATTGAACAGTCATATTGTGAAAGACTATATTTCCCTCCATCATATCCTGCCCCCATCTATTCTATTCTCCCTTTTGACCCTATCCTTCCAAAAGAGTATTTACTTCTCATAACGATTTCTTCCATTTACCCTCCCTTCTATCATTCCCTCCTCTTGCTTAACCCATGCATCTTACTTTCCTGTAGGGTAAGATAGATTTTTATACCCAACTGAGTGTACATGTTATATCTTCCTTAAAACAAATCTGATGAGAGTAAGGTTTACTCTTGTCTTCTAATCTCCCCGCCACTTCCCTCCCATTGTAAAAGTTTTTTTTTTCTTGTCTCTTTTATGAAAAAGGTAATTTGCCCCATTCTATTTCTCCTTTTCTCCTCCTGATATATTTCTCCCTCCCCCCTTACTTTTATTTTTTTAGATATCATCTCTTCATATTCAACTCACCCTGTGCCCTCTATCTAAATATCTATATCTATATATCTATATGTCTATATATGTGTGTGTGTGTGTGTGTATATACACATATATGTATATAAAATACATATATGTATATAAAATCCCTCCAAATACTCAAATCCTGAGAAAACTCTCAAGGGTTACAAATATTATCTTTCAATGTAGGAATGCAAACAGTTCAACTGTAGTAAGTCCTTTTTGATTTCTCTTTCTTGTTTGCCTTTTCATACTTCTCTTGATTTTTGTGTTTGAAAGTCAAATTTTCTATTCAGCTCTGATCTTTTCATCAAGAATGCTTGAAAGGCCTCTATTTCATTGAATATCAATATTTCCCCTGATATATTATACTCAGTTTTTCAGGGTAGGTGATTTTTTATTTTAATCGTAGCTCCTTTGACCTCTAGAATATCATATTTCAAGTCCTCTGATCCCTTAGTGTAGAAACTGCTAGATCTTGTGTTATCCTGAGTGTGTTTCCACAACACTCAAATTGTTTCTTTCTTGTTGCTTGCAATATTTTTTCTTTGACCTGGCAACTCTGGAATTTGGCTAGAATATTCCTAGGAGTTTTCCTTTGGGATCTCTTTCAGGGGGTGCTCAGTAGATTCTTTAAATATCTTTTTTAACTTCTGGTTCTAGAATATCAGGACAGTTTTCCTTGATAATCTCTTGAAAGATGATGTTTAGGCTCTTTTTGGTTCATAGCTTTCAGATAGCCCAATAATTTTAAAATTGTCTTTCCTGGATCCATATTCCAAGTCAGTTGTTTTTCCAATGACATATTTCACGTTGTGTTCCATTTTTTCGATTTTTTTTTATAATTTCTTGATTTTTCATAAAGTCATTAGCTTCCATATAGTTAATTCTAATCTTTAAGGAATTATTTTCTTCAGTGAACTTTTGAACCTCCTTTTCAATTTGACCAGTTCTGCTTTTTAAGGCATTCTTCTCCTCATTGACATTTTAAATCTCTTTTGCCATTTGGATTATTCTATTTTAAGGTGTCATTTTTGGAGGGTTCCTTTAGTAATCAGTTGACTCATTTTTCATGATTTTCTTGCATCACTCTTCTTTATCTTCCCAATTTTTCCTCTACTTTTCTTACTTGCTTTTCAAAATCCTTTTTGAGCTCTTCCATGGCCTGAGAAATCTCTATTTTTCTTGGAGGCTTTGGATGTAGGAGTTTTGACTTTGTTTTCTTCTTCTGGTTTTATGTTTTGATCTTTCTTGTCACCAAAGTAAGATTCTATAGTCTGATTTTTTTTCAGTTTTTTCTCATTTCCCCAGCCAATTACTTGACTTTTTAAGCTCTTCATCAAAGTAATTCTCTGCTTCCAGTGGGGGTGAGGTCAGCTACTTGATTCTACCACAATCTGTAGTCCTAGGACTCTAGAAACAGCCATTGTCAGTGCTGCTGCCGTGGCTGCTGCAACTACTACTGAGCAAGAACTTTCTTGACCCCCACCCCCTTCTACTGCTAGCAGTTTTCTATCCCATGATATTAATTACTATACATTTTTTATTTACTTATCTGAGAACATGTTATTTTTCCTCAGAAGAATATAAGTTCCTTAATGATTTCATGTGTTTGTATCAAAAGCATCAACCATACCTACTCCAGCGCTGGAATGACATTAGGTCCCTAAAAAAATGTTTGTTCAATTTAAGTAAACTCAGCCAATCGGAAAAATGGTAATGCAAACAAAACCTCACCCAAACTAGAAAAAAAATCCTCTGAAAGTTTATCCTGAGTGAAGTTCTCAATCACCTTTGCAATGTGAAGAAGGAATTTTAGATAAATAAAGCTGGAAATATTATTCAATATTCATCCCCTACCTATGATTTTCATAGGTACAGGGAACTCCTGGAGTAGAAACTCCATTCACTGATGCAAATTAGTAGCTCATATATGTATGACAGTATTAAGGTGACTTGTGTTACCAGGAACTTAGGTGAGTCACTCACTGTCTCTTGAACTCAGGTCTTTTTAATACCAAATATCTTCCCTCTCCATCCACAATATCATGTTTTCTATTTCTCCTCAATACATGTGTGCTAGAAAAATGTTTTTTTAGTGGTTTTCAGGTGTCATAAACATTGCTATGGATTTTGTTTTTCCTTTGTTGTGTTTTTTTTTTCCAGGAAAACAACTTTCTCAATCAGTCAACATCCCACTGTATAGGAGGATATGTAATATCCTTGAATACTAATGTTTTCTTTGATTAATACACATACACATTCCTGTGACTATTCACAATCCATAAATAGTTTGAAGACTTAGAACCCAGAAAAAAGATCAAACTATCATTTCATCACTGAAGTCTTCCATATCATTTCCTATTAGAAATTATGGTGGTACTTTGAACAGATTGGTAACATAAACTTCATTCCTCACTGTTATTTTGTATAAACTTTGAACAATGAAATTATTTAGACTCTACCCATGCACAGATAACTAATAATTTGGGTATTCTGACTAAATTGACTAGTCTAATCATACTAACAAATGATGTGACTAATATTTCATATTGAATTGATTGGTAAAATGGATTGTGCTTATGGATAAAAGTTGCAAGAATATTTACTTACATCTTGATATTTTGGGGTTCTTTTGCTAAAAATATGGATAAATTAAATGCACAAGAATACAATTTATGAGTAAAGACTGGAAAGAAAACAAATGCTATCAAAAATATTCCCTATACCCCATCTCCCACTTAAAAAAGAATCCTACTGAGTAGGGGGAAAGAATTTGAGAATAAGAAAGCGAGAATATACATTGTTTTATTTTTCCAGACAACCCTGACAGGTAGTATAATCATAAGGCTTGTGGGTTTCACGACGGATATCTATGTCCCACTGACCATAGCAGTTATGTGTCTCTGAGAGGTCCTCTCCATAAACTGAAATGAAAATAAGACTTTGAGAGATGGAGAGAAATGATTGCCTTTTCAAACTGGAAGAATTTAAATACATGGAAATACAGATGAAGCTGAGAGGGAGGGATGGATAAAGAGTGGGAGAGGAGGAAGGTGAAAGGGAATGGGAGTAAGAGGGGAGGAAGAGATAGCTCAAAAGATATTCACAGGGCAACTAATGCCTAAAAGAATTGTACTATGTACACAAAATTTAAAAAATGCAGAGATAGGATGATATTAAAGGACTGTTAGAGGCAAAGACAAGTGTAACTGCTCAAATGATAAAATGAAACTTTGTTTTACTGACAGTAGTCAAATCAAAATTTTAGGAGCTGATAAACAGCAACCGGAAAAAGTTATTTAATGACACACCTATTCCCAAATAGCATTAACGAGCCTTTTTCTGTTCCCAAAGGTTGGAGATGGATCTTGCAAGTGTACCCGTAAATTATATAAATTCATTATGTACAATGGCAATTTCCTTTCTCCAGTGATGATGTGCCCCTTTCCAAAATTGGATTAGGCACATGTAATTGCAAATGCAATATATAGTATGAGATTTAAATTCAATTGAGATTTGTAATCTTAATAATTGTTAACAAGTGGCCAATAAAATAACACACACTGAAGAAGCTAAAGGACTTTTTTTCCTTATCAGCCTTTAAAATCCAAGTATTTCAAATTTAGCTAAGATATGTTCACTGAGCTTGAAGATGATAATCTATTATGTTCAAACAAGCCTCTCAAGCAAAGAGTTTTACTTTTTTCTTTTCCTTTTTAAGCAGTCTTTTTTTTCTATGCTTTTAATTTTCAACTTTTCACTTTAAAAGGCATAGGTCAGTATGTATCACATCTGCAAGGAGGGACATTGCTTAGATCTAAAATTCTGCCTAACAAGTTTCATTTCTGAAGGGAGCACTAATGTTTATTATACAGAGCATAAGATTCCAAGTTGGATGAGACCTGGGTTCCAATTCCACTTCTAATGTTTGCTAGTTGGGTGACCATGGGACTATCACCTAATCTCTATGAACCCTACTTTCTTCATCTATAAAATTAGAATTTTAAAAATTATAATATTTAACTCACACAAATATTATAAGTATCACATGAGACACTTTTAAAAAAATGCTTTAGAGCCAAATGTATTTACAGGAGATTTTACACACACCACAGGAGAGAGGCAGAGACAGAGAAAGAGACAGAGAGACAGAGACAGAGAGAGATTTCCAAGAGTAAATTTGGAATATAACTAGTTGAGGACACAAAAAGAGATACCATTATAGAATTTTAGTACACCACCCATTCAGACTGCAAATTTTCAAAGTACAGAATGCAAAATTGACTTATAGGCAAAATCTAGATTTAAGATCTAAATATAGAGATAGTTTATATTGCTAAGAAATGCTGATAGCCAGCTTGGAACTTCAAAGTTTAGGAATTCAAGGTTAAAGGTTAAAGATCTTATGATAATAATGATAATAATGATCAGTCCACTACCACTAACTAGCTCAATTACTGATGCAGAAAGGTAAGTTGGTCACAAAAGAATTAGAGCCATTCATTCTAGGAACATGCTGTCATGATGCTGCAGGAGAAGAAGAAAAAAAAATGTTTATATATGTAAACATATGGCAATAATTGCTCATTTAGATATATTTTGTATGTAATGGTATATGTTGGTGGGTGTGATAATCATGGCTAGTGTCTTACATGTATTAGCTACATTTGTCTATTAGATAGGCACAATATTTGTTTATTTGCATGTGGCATATATACACATTATTGCAATATTGATTTATTGATAGCACAGCAATTAGAACTGAACTGTGTAATTCGTGATTACTTGTATAAATGATACATTTGCAGATTCACATAGATCCCAACTGCTTATGTTGGCTGCAGGGTAGAACCTATTATGTACTTTGTCTTACCCTTATGGGATTATGGAGGACCTCCTCAGGATCTTAGAGACTTTGGATAACAGTCTGGGGCCTGTACAGACTGGACAGACACCAAGATGATAGACAATCTTAAATTCATAAGAATTTAAGAGAGCTCAGTTCACTTGGGAGTCCAAGTGTTCCGGAGAAAAGGACTTCTGCCTGAATTCTGGGACACCAGGTTTGGGAGGTAATTCCTAAGAGGTGACTGAATCAAATGTGAGACTTGAGCAGATGACACTGCCAAAGAGCAAGAACAGAAAAAATGGGTAGAAAGCAGGGGTACATAAGAGCTAAGACTAGGTCAAATGGGTATTTTTGACATTTTTGTTCTTATTGTTCAGTCATTTCAACCATGTCTGACTTAGTGGCCCCATTGTTTGCCCTTTTATTCTCCAGCATTTTACAGATGAGGAAACTGAACCAAACAGGGTTAAGTAACTTGACCAATGTTACACAGCTAGTCAGTATCCGAGGTCAAATGTGAACTAAGGTATTCCTGACTCCAAGCTCTGTGTTCTGTCCACTTCTGCCTAACTGTCCCCATTTTGACAGTGGGTGAATGTTTAGTCAATAGCTTACTTTTCATTGTTTTCTCAGAGTACAATGTCATCATATCCGTGAAGCACATTACAGCTGGCTGCATGTTCCTTGATTTTTTAATTTGTTTTGTATTACTTAATGTTGCTAATTAAATAATGATGATTATTTTCTAGGCTTATACATTTGTGATTCAAGATTAATTGAAGAGAAACTTTCCAATTAAAGAAAGGATGCCTCAGTTGAATACAGAGTTTCTGAAATTTTGGCAGTTTTCAAGAATATTTCAGAACATATCTTCATAAACTGCTTTGAAACTGGAGTATAAGTATTAATAAGCAAGTTAAACAGTAGCTTGATGTGTTTGTCTCTGAGAAATTTAGCACTGTATACCCAAAATCTATTGAGTGATATGTAATAATAATGAGGGGAGGGAGGAGACTGTGGAGAGCCTTGCTCTACTTATAAAATCTGAGTATCTGAAAAATTCTTCATTTTTGTAATGAGCAATTTAACATTCTAGAAAGTTAAAGCAAGCATATGTAGTAGTTCAAAACATGGAAGTTCAGAAGAGATTTAATATCAGTGGAAAATAACTGATGAAATAGAAATGGAAAGAAATGTAGGGAAACCTGATCGTTATTGTATAGTCTCTAACATTTAAAGAAAGAAGTTGGATATCATCAGGCACATGCCCTAGCAAACCATTTCAAATAATTCATCGAACAATATGTATGATCATGTGACAAAATGTAATGTAATGAGTCTACAATAGATTTATATCTCATTCCCTCTAACTGTATCTCCTTCCTCCAGGAGACTTTGGGATTGGGTACCTCACCTGTAGGTGGCTTAGGAGGAGAGAGGGTAGTGACCTTGAACAACCCTCCCTCACACAAAACAAAGTCAAGTGCAACCCTCCCTAACACAAAGTCAAGTGCAAGTCATGTCATCATTTCTCTGATGTCATGGTCCTCTTCAAAAATCAAGGACAAATACAATTTCCTCACTTTTAGTGAGTACCTGCAAAGGTCTTAGCCTAAAAGGCCACGATCCTCCATTGCATCCTGGGTCATTTCCAATTATCCTGATGAATATTAGGTCTCTAGATCCAGATGGCTCAGGAGAAGAGAGTGAGGCTGGTGACCTTGCATAGCCTTCCCTCAGTCAAAACAAATTCAAGTGCAAATCATGTCATCATTTCTCTGATGTCATGGTCCTCTTTGAAAATGAAGGACAAACACAACGTCAGCCATGCTATAGGAGAAAAGGTGCTGATTTTAGGCCTTGGGCTACCTTCTTTCTCCTTAAACCCACACCTTGGAAAACTATCATTTGACCAATTTGCTGAGGTGGAACCAAGAAGGAGGAGAAAATCCAGGAAGTTGCCTGACCTCTCCCCAGGTTACCTCAGAAACAACATTAAATCAAGCATGGTAGGTCATCTATGTTGCCTCCAGATCCTGTGCAGAAGGCAAACTGCCAGCCCTAGAACCCCTAGCACAACAGGCATGACTAGGCTTGGTTACCCCAGGGCAGTGGGTAAGTCAACAGTATTTGAAAGTCAGTGACTAACTAGGCCCCTGGCCCACAAGAAGTTTGGGACAGTGTCCTCTGTGAAGGAGATGAGCATATCTTTAAAAATCATAAAATAGGCTCAAAATGAGCAAACAAAGAAAAGAGCCCTGACCATATAAAGTTACTATCATGAAAGAGAAGATCAAAACACTGAGAAGAGGACAATGTTGTCAAAATGACTAAAAGTGAAGCCTCAAAGGGGAACAAGCCCAAAAGAACTTCTTGGGAGAACTTGAAAAGGATTTTAAAATTCACATAAGAGAGACAGAAGAAAAATTGGGGAAAGAAATGAGAGTTAAGAGTCAACAGCTTGGAAAAGGAAGGAAAAAAAATTGACTAAAGAAAAAAATTCTTTAAAAAACATAATTGGTGAATTACAGGAAAAATCCACTGAAGGAAACAGCTCCTTAAAAAGTAGAATTGGCCAAATGAAAAAGGAGTTACAAAAACTAACTGAAGAAAATAATTCCTTAAAAATTAGAATTGGGCAAATGGAAGCTAATGACTCCATGAAACATCAAGAATCAATCAAAATAATGAAAATAAATGGAAGAAAATATTAAATTCCTCATGGGAAAAACCATTAACCTTGAAAATATATCCAGGAGAGATAATTTAAGAATTATTGGACTGCCTGAAAGCCATGATGAAAAAAAGAACCTGCACAGAATCTTTCAACAAATTATCAAGAAAAATTGTCCCAATATCTTAGAACCAGAGGGTAAGATAGTCATTGAAAGAATTCACCAAGCATATTCTTAAAGAAATCCCAAAATTCTCCAAAAAATATTGTAACCAAATTCCAGAATTTTCAGGTCAAGGAGAAAATACTACAAGTAACCTGAAACAAATAATTCAAATATCAAGGAACCAGTCAGGATTACAGAGGCCTTAGCAACTTCTATGTTAAAACATCAGAGGGCTTGAAATATGATATTTCAGAAGGGATTAAAACCAACAATCATATACCCAGCAAAATTGAGCATAATCTTTCAGGGAAAAAGATGGACATTTAATGAAATAGGGAACTTTAAATATTTCCTGATGAAAAGACCAGAGCTGTACAGAAAATTCAAACTTCAAATACAAGACTCAAAGCATAAAAAAGATAAACAGAAAAGAAAAACAAAACTAAACATTGTATTCAATAATGTTAAGCTGTTTACACTCCTACAGGGGAAGATGATACTTATAACTCTTGAGAATTGTATCTCTATTAGGGCAGTTAAAGTTGACTTAGATGATTTACAAAATGGGACAAAAAAAAAAGAATTATTCTGGAAGAAGAAAAGGGGAGGCAGAATAAGGTAAACTACATCACATGAAGAGGCACAATCCTATTACACTAAAGGGGAAGCGGGAGGGAATGGGCATTGTTTAAACCTTATTCTCATCAGACTTGGCTCAAAGAGCGAATAACATGCACACTCAGATATAGCAATTTATCTTACTTTATAGAGAAGTAGTAAGGCAAAGGTAAAAGAAAGGAAATGGGGGAGGCTGATACAAGGGAGGGCAGAAGTAGGAGGAAGAGGGGGAAGAAGAGAGGGGTGATAGAAGGGAGGTAGTCCTCAGAAGAAAAACATTTATTGGGAAGGGTCAGAGTGAAAGGAGAGAGAAAAGTATAAATGGAGAAAAATAGGATGTAGGGAAATACAGTCAGTAATCATAACTGTGAATGTGAATGGGATGAATTTTACCATGGAACAGAAGCAGATATCAGCCTGGATTTAAAATCAGAATCCTTCAATATCTTGCTTACAAGAAATACATCTAATACAGAGAATCACAGAGAGTAAATTTAAAAGGGTGGAGAAAAATACAGTATGATTCTGATGAAATTTAAAAAAAAAGCAGGGGCAGCAATCCTGATCTCAGACAAAGTAAAAGCAAAATTAGATTATATTAAAAGAGATAATGAAGAGGAAAGCATCTTGCAAAAAAGTATCACAGACAATGAAGTAATATCAGTACTAAACATGTATACATCAAGTGGTATAGCACCCAAATTCTTAGATAAGAAGTTAAGTGAGTTATAGGAAGAAATAGGTAACAAAACCATACTAGTGAGGGACCTCAACCTCTTCCTCTCAGAACTAAATAAATCCCAGCAACAAAATAACCAAGAAAGAATTTAAGGAGGTGGAAAGAATTTTATAAAAGGTAGATATGACAGATGTCTGGAAAAAATTTGAATTGTTTTCTTCTGGCTGCTTGTAGTATTTTCTCCTTCACTTGATAGCTCTGGAATTTGGCAACGATATTTCTTGGGGTTTTGAGTTTGGGAATCCCTTTTGGGAGGGGAACGGTGGATTCTTTCAATGACTATTTTGCCCTCTGGGTCTAGTACTTCTGGGCAGTTTTCCTTGATGATTTCCTGGAAGATATTGTCCAGACTCTTTTCTTCATCATGGGTTTCTGGCAGGCCAATAATTCTTAAATTTTCTCTCCTGGATCTATTTTCCAGGTCAGTTGTTTTTCCAATTAAATATTTTACATTTTCTTCTATCTTTTCATTCTTTAGATTTTGTTTGACTGATTCTTGTTGCCTCATTGAGTCATTAGTTTCTACTTGCCCAATTCTAATCTTCATCGTATTGTTTTCTTCAGTTAACTTTTGCATCTCCTTTTCCATCTGACCAATTTTTCCCTTTAAGGAGCTATTTTCTCCATTTAATTTTTGTACTTCTTTTTCCATTCGACCAATTTTCCCAGTTAGGTTTTGTGTTTCCTTTTCCATTTGATCAATTTTCCCAATTAGGTTTTGGGTTTCCTTTTCCGTTTGATTAACTCTTCCTTTTAGGGAATTATTCTCTCCAGTTAATTTTTGAACTTCCTTTTCCATTTGTTCAATTTTCCTTTTCAGAGTGATGTTCTCATCAGTGAATTCTTTTTTTATAATTTTAAAATCATTGGCCAGTTTTTCTTTTATTTCCTTCTTCAGCTGTTCCAGGTAATCTAGTTGAGCTTGCGAGAAATTCATAGTCCCTTCTGAGGTTTCAGATGGAAGTACAGTCTCAGCTCTGACCTCTTTGGTGTTTGTGTTTTGGTCCTTATCCCCATAGAAAGATTCTATGGTTTTTTCACTTTTCGTCTGCTTTTTCCGATTCATGATGTTGGCTGAGTGTTGTAGCTTCTGGTTCTTTCAGTCAGAAGGTACAGATCTTTGTGTTGAGCTGATGTGTGTCGAGGCTAAAAGCAGGTTTTTGTTTTTTGTTTCCCAGATCAACCCTGGGGTTAGCTTGTTAGGTGTGTGGGAGGGGTGGTCTGGTCTCAGGAGATCTCCTCAGCTGACCTGAGGCAAAGGCAAGGTCAGGGGATGGTGATCCCAGTTTCCCTATTGTCTTCCCTTTTCCCCTGAAGGGCTGGGGCACGCCTAGATGCTAATGCGTGTTCCCGCCCCTCCTGGCGCTGAGGCTTGCCTGGGTCTCAGTGCGAATTTTCTCTGCCCTGGGTCATCTGTCCTTCCAGATCGCCTCCGCCACAGTAGGAAGAATCCCCCTTTGTTATTTTTCTAGCCTCTGGTGTTATGAGACTATTTGCCCCCTTCTGCTGTTCCCGCTGATCCAGGATTTATCTGGGGAAATATTTTATCGTTCTTTCATAGTCATCAAGGGGGAGGAGAGAGCATTTACTGATCACTCCGCCATCCTGGCTCCCGGAAGTTCAAGTAGGTGACTTACCGAAGTTTAGCCTTCAGGCTGAAGGTTTCAAGGGTTGCTGCGCTGATATCTGGCGCTCAGCGGCTCTCACCGGCTCGGTTTGGCTTGTCTCCTGCTCCGCTGGTTTCGCCCGCCACTCTCGGGCTTCTCAGGTCCCTTCCACCCTGCTGCGCTGACCGCGCTGCGCTGTGCGCTGGGGGCTTACCCTTGTGGAACAGATCCTTCCCGTGGACCTTCCAGTCTAACCTGGGCTCCGAATCTGTCAAAGTCTGTCACCCACTGGATTCCACACCTCCAAAGTTTGGTCAGATTCTCCTTTCAGAGATATCCAGAGGAGTTTGTCCAGGAGCTTAGGTGAGTCGTTGCTTTCACTCTGCCATCTTGGCTCCGCCCCCCCCGGAAAAAATTTGAATGTGGACAGAAAGGAATATACCTTTTCTCAGGGGTATATGGTACCTACACAAAAAGTGACTGCATATTAGGGCATAAAACCTCACAATCAAATACAAAAAGGCAAAACTATTAAATTCATCCTTTTCAGATTGTGATACAATAAAAAAGCATATGGAATAAAGGCATGGAAAGAAAAACTAAAATCACTTGGAAACTAAATAAACTAATCCCACAGAATAAGTAGATCAAAAACATCATACAAACAATCAATAATTTCATTGAATAGAATGATAATAATGAGACAACAAAACAAAATTTATGGGAAATAGTCAAATAAGTACTTAGAGAAAACTGAATATCTCTACGTTGTATTGTAAATTGCATATTTCTACATGCTTACATTTTAAAATAGAGAAAAAGCAGATCAATGAAATGGACATGCAACTAAAAGGTAGAAAAATAACAAATTTAAAATCTTTGATTAACTATCAAATTAGAAATTTTGATAATCAAAAGAGAACTTAATAAAATTGAAATTGAGAAAACTGTTGAATTAATAAACAAAACAAAGAGCTGGCTTTATGAAAAAAACACAATAAAATAGACAAACCTTTGGATAATGTGATTTGAAAAAAAAGAAAGAAGAAAACCAAATTACCAGCATAAAAAATGAAAAAGGTGAGTTCAACACCAATGAAGAGGAAATAATTAGGAGCAATTTTGCTCAACTCTATGCCAATAAATCTGACAATCTAAGTGAGATGATAGAATATTTATACATATATAAATTGTACAGAGTAACATAAGAGGAAATAAAATACATAACCCCATCTTAGAAAAAAGAAATTGAATGAGCCATCAATAAACTCCCTAAGAAAAAATCACCAGGGTCAAATGGATTTATAAGTGAATTCTAACAAATATTTATAGAACAATTAATTGCAATACTGTATAAATTACTTGGAAAAATAGGTGAAGAAGGAAACACCAAATTCTTTTTAATAATACAAATTTCCCTAACTAATATAAATATAAAAATGTAAATAAAATATTAGCAAAGAGATTACAGCAATTTATTTCAAGGATAATACACTATTACCAAGTGCGGTTTATAACAGAAATTCAGGGCTGGTTCAATATCAGGAAAACTGTCAGTACAATTGATCATATCAAGAAGAAAATTAACAGACTACCTCAATAGATGCAAAAAACTTTTGATAAAATATAGCACCCATTTCTATTAAAAACATTAGAGAGACTATGAATAAGTAGAGTTTTCCTTAAAATGGTAAGCAATATCTATCTAAAATCATCAGCAAGCATTATCAGTGATGAGGATTAGCTAGAGGCCATACCAATAAGATTAGGGGTGAAACAAGGATACCCATTATCACCACTATTATTCAGTACTGTACTAGAAATTTTAGCTTTAGCAATAAGAGAAGAAAAAGAAATTGAAGGAACTAAAATAAACAATGAGAAAATAAAAATATCACTCTTTGCAGATGATATGATGGTATATTTAGAAAATCAGCTAGAAAAGGTACTTGAAATAATTAACTTTAGCAAAGTTGCAGCATACAAAACAAACACGCATAAATTATCAACATTTTCATGTATTAACAAAAAAATCCAGAAACAAGTGACAGAAAAAGAAATTTCATTTAAAATAACTGTAGAAAATATAAAATATTTTTGAGTCTACCTTATATAAATACAATTACAAAACACTCTTCACACAAATAAATTCAGATCTAAAAAAATGGAAAAATATCAATTGCTGAACTAATATGAGAAAAATGACAAATCTACCTAAATTAATTTACTTATTCAGTGCCATAACAATCACACTATCAAAAATTATTTTATATAGCTAGAAAAAAAGAATAAAATATATTTGAAAATACAAAAGGTCAAGAATATAATGGAAATTAATTTAAAAAATGCAAAGGAAGGCCGTACAAGATTTAAAACTGTATTATAAACCAGCAATCATCAAAACTATTTGATACTGGCTAAGAAATAGAGTGGTAGATCAGGGGAATAGGTACACAAGACACAGTAGTCAATGACTATAGTAATCTACTGTTTGATAACCCCAAAGACACCAACTTCTGGGATAAGAACTTACTATTTGACAAAAACTACTTGGAAACCTGTAAAACAGTATAGCAGAAACTAGTCATAGACCAAGCTCTCATACCCTATGTACCAAGGTAAGGGCAAAATAAGTACATGATTTAGACATAAGCAAATTTGGAAGACAAGGAATAGTTTACCTGTAAAATCTATGGAGAAGAGAAGAATTTATGACAAAATGAGATGGAGAACATTATGAAATATAAAATGACTATTTTTTTTAAAGTAAAATTTGATTAAGAAGCATTTGCACAAACAAAACCAATGGAACCAAGACTAGAAGGAAAGCAGAAAGTTGGGAAACAATTTTTATAACTAGCATTTCTGACAATGATCTCATTTCTCAATTATATAGAGAAGTGCGTCAAGTTTATAAGAATACAAGTCATTCCCCAGCTGATAAATGATCAAAGGATGTGAACAGGTAGTTTTCAGATGAATAAATTAAAGCTAAATTAAAGCTATCTACAGCCATATAAAAAATGTTCTAAATCACTATTGACAAAAGAAACACAAAATAAAAGAACTTTAAGCTACCACCTCATACTCATAAGATTGGCTAATGTGACAGAAAAAGAAAATGGTAAATGTTGGAGAAGATGCAGGGAAATTAGATGGATTATGAACTGATCTAACCATTCTGGAGAGCATGTTGGAACTAATTCCAAAGGGCTATAAAACTATACACACCATTTGATCCATCAATACCTCTACTAGATCTGTATCCCAAAGAGATCATAAAAAAGGGAAGAAGACCCACATGTACAAAGATATTTATAGCAGCTCTTTTAGTTTTGGCAAACAATTAGAAATTGAGGGAATGCCCAACAATTGCAGAATGACTGAACAAGCTATGGTACATGAATGCAATGGAATTCTATTGTTCTATAAGAAATGATAAGCAGGTGGATTTCAGAAAATCATGGAAAACTTATGTGAACCGATGCTGAGTAAAGTGAGCAGAACCAGGAGAACAATGTACAGCAACATAGTATAATGATTAACTGTAACAGACTTAGCTCTTCTCAGAAATACAATGATCCAAGACAATTTTAAAAGTTTCATGATGGAAAATACTACCCATATCCAAAGAATGATCTATGGAGTCTAAATGCAGACTGAAGCATATTATTTTCATTTTGCTTTCTTTCTTTCTTGAAGTTTCTTTTTCATTTTGTTCTGGTTCTTCTTTCACAACACGTCTAATGTGGAAATATGCCTAAGATGACTGTACATATATAATCCAAATCAGATTGCTTGCTGTCTTAGAGAGGGACACGAATGGGAGGGAGAAAAATTTGGAACTCAAAATCGTCTAAAACTCAATATTGAAAACTATATTTATGTGTAAGTGAAAAAATAATTAAGTTGGGAAAAAAACCAACTATTTTTGACCTATCCCCATCCACCTCTAGGTATGAAATAGGAATTTCTGCTAAATAAAAGAAATTACTTTCTTACAACTAATGCCATCCAAAAATGTAAGAAGATGCTTAGATTTTCTGTTAAGGATGTTGTAAAGGTATTTGTTTTGTATCTAGAGAGAGTTTGGACTTAATGACTTCTAAAAGTCTATATTTGTATTCACTTCACAAGAAAAGTATGTTATTGTCCTATTATGTCCACTAATAAAGGCACAGTGTTGATTTTAAGAATAATAAGTGAATTTAAAAAGTACTTTAAGATTTTTTAAATACTTTAAGTTGATCCTATCATAGCCTTCAGGGGTATTTAATGCAGTTAGTATTATCACTATTTAACAAATGTGGAAACTAAGCCTAAGAGAAAATATGTGCTAGTAATTGTCAAAGGCAGGATTTGGACAGATTTACTCTTTAAGTCAAGCCAAATTTACTGTTGTTGGATTCTCCCCCCACCCCATACCACACAAGCTTACCCCAATTATAAGAATTTCCAGTTCTGGCTGCTTTTCCCTAGTTGCCACTCATTTGACAGATTCCAAGATACAAGTGAAGCAGCATCATTGTCTATGTAAGATACCTTGAACACTTATAGTACAGAAACCTTGGGCATAAACATTCTAATAAAAGAAAAACAATCATCAACTGCTTACTCTTTGTCAGGGAGAATAGCAGGTGCTGTGCATACAAAACCAAAGTAAAACAGTTTCAGCCAATAAGAAGCTTAGATTCTGTTGTGAGTTATCACTTATACACATACCTATGGCATATGAATACCAATATCAATATCAATATATATATATATATATATATATATATATACATACATACATATCCATTATCTGAAATTAGCTACAGATACTATTTCATTTATTTATATACCTAACCATATACTCTAAAAACATCTTATTTTTTTCCAGATCAGCCATTTGCACAAGTATAAAGAAGTTCAAGACTGAGTGTAATCAAAGAGATGACTGTTCAGGAGAATCACAGTAGGGAGAAAAAACACTCAAGAATTTTGAAACACAAGAATTCTGAAGAAATAGCTCAGCAAATCAACACCTACAGCTTATAGCAAGAAATGTTTCCAAGTTACAACAATCTCTATTTTTGTTACATTGCTCAGATTATTCCTTTTCAGTGTCAGAGAGGACCTCACTCTCATCTAGCAAGTTGACTCCACTTCATCAGGATCTCAAACGCTGTAATAGATTGCAACAGTAATAACAGGTGAAATGAAGTTAGATATTAGGAAAATTATCAGTATTATTGATTATATCAACAACAAAATGAGCAGAAACCATATGATTATCTCAATAAATACAGAAAAAGTTTTTGGCAAAATACAACACCCCTTCCTATTGGAAACACTGGAGAGCATTGGAATAAATGGTGCCTTCCAGAAAATAATCAGCAAGCTCTGTATATAATGAGGATAAGCTGGATGCATTTCCAATAAGGTCAGGGATGAAACAAGGATGTCCACTATCACCACTGTTGTTCAATATATACTAAAAATGTTAGCTCTAGCAATAAGAGAAGAAAAAGAAATTGAAGGAATAAGAATAGGCAGAGAAGAAACTAAGTTATCACTCTTTGCAGATGATATGATGATATACATACAGAATTCTAGAGAATCAAGTAAAAGACTCTTTGAAATAATAAACAACTTTGGGGGGCGGAGCCAAGATGGCGTAGTAGAAAGACACACATACACATAGCTCCGAACCCACAACCCATAGAACAACTACAAAGAAGTAACTCACGGCGAATTCTGCACCCAGAGGCCACAGAACATTGGAGCGAGGGAGATTTCTGTTCCGGAGAGACCTGCAAACCTCTCGTAAAAGGTCCTTCGTGCTGCGGACTGGGCTCCGGGACTGAGAGCTGAGTACAGCCCTGCCGTGGCCGCGGCACCGAGAGGAACAGATCCGAGCGGGCTTCAGGGACGGGATCTCCAGCGGCCGCACAAGTACCTCCACCCACAGGTGACGGGGGTCGGTGAGAGAGTCCCTTTGGCGGGTCGAGGGGGGAGTGGGGTGCCCTCATGGCTCGGGCCCCCTCGGGAGACAGAAGCTGAGGGGCAGCAGCAGACCAGGGCTCTCCAAGCAGGCAGGAGCCTGGATCCATTGTTGAAGGTCTGTGCATAAACTCCCTGAGGGAACTGAGCCTGAGAGGCAGCCTTGCCCTCACCTGAGCATCTGAATTTAATCTCACACTGAATAGCAGCCCTGCCCCCGCCCAAAGCCCTGAGGCTGGAAGCAGCATTTGAATCTCAGACCCCAAACACTGGCTGGGAGGATCAGGAGGTGAGGTGGGTGTGAGGAAAATATTCAGAGGTCAAGTCACTGGCTGGGAAAATGCCCAGAAAAGGGAAAAGAAATAAGACTATAGAAGGTTACTTTCTTGGGGAACAGGCATTTCCTCCCTTCCTTTCTGATGAGGAAGAACAATGCTTACCATCAGGCAAAGACACAGAAATCAAGGCTTCTGTGTCCCAGCCCACTCAATGGGCTCAGGCCATCGAAGAGCTCAAAAAGAATTTTGAAAATCAAGTTAGAGAGGTGGAGGAAAAGCTGGGAAGAGAAATGAGAGACATGAAGTCAAAGCATGAACAGCAAATCAGCTCCCTGCTAAAGGAGACCCAAAAAAATGTTGAAGAAAATAACACCTTGAAAACTAGCCTAACTCAATTGGCAAAAGAGGTTCAAAAAGCCAATGAGGAGAAGAATGCTTTCAAAAGCAGAATTAGCCAAATGGAAAAGGAGATTCAAAAGCTCACTGAAGAAAATAGTTCTTTCAAAATTAGAATGGAACAGATGGAGGCTAAGGACTCTATGAGAAAGCAAGAAATCACAGAACAAAGCCAGAGGAATGGAAAAATGGAAGATAATGTGAAATATCTCATTGGAAAAACAACTGACCTTGAAAATAGATCCAGGAGAGACAATTTAAAAATTATGGGACTACCTGAAAGCCATGATCAAAAGAAGAGCCTAGACATCATCTTTCATGAAATTATCAATGAAAACTGCCCTGAGATTCTAGAACCAGAGGGCAAAATAAATATTCAAGGAATCCACAGAACACCACATGAAAGAGATCCAAAAAGAGAAACTCCTAGGAACATTGTGGCCAAATTCCAGAACTCCAAGGTGAAAGAGAAAATATTGCAAGCAGCTAGAAAGAAACAATTCAAGTATTGTGGAAATACAATCAGGATAACACAAGATCTAGCAGCTTCTACATTAAGGGATCGAAGGGCATGGAATAGGATATTCCAGAAGTCAAAGGAACTAGGACTAAAACCAAGAATCACCTACCCAGCAAAACTGAGTATAATACTTCAGGGGAAAAATTGGTCTTTCAATGAAATAGAGGATTTTCAAGCATTCTTGATGAAAAGACCAGAGCTGAAAAGAAAATTTGACTTCCAAACACAAGAATGAAGAGAACCATGAAAAGGTGAACAGCAAAGAAAAGTCATAAGGGACTTACTAAAGTTGAACTGTTTACATTCCTACATGGAAAGACAATATTTGTAACTCTTGAAACATTTCAGTATCTGGGTACTGGGTGGGAGTACACACACACACATGCACACACGCACACACACATAGAGACAGAGTGCACAGAGTGAATTGAAGAGGATGGGATCATGTCTTAAAAAAATGAAATCAAGCAGTGAGAGAGAAAGATATTGGGAGGAGAAAGGGAGAATTGAATGGGGCAAATTATCTCTCATAAAAGAGGCAAGCAAAAGACTCATTAGTGGAGGGATAAAGAGGGGAGGTGAGAGAAAAACATGAAGTCTACTCTCATCACATTCCACTAAAGGAAAGAATAAAATGCCTACTCATTTTGGTATGAAAACCTATCTTACAATACAGGAAAGTGGAGGATAAGGGGATAAGCAGAGTGGGGGGGGGATGATAGAAGGGAGGGCATGGGGAGGAGAGTGCAATTTGAGGTCAACACTCATGGGGAGGGATAGGATCAAAAGAGAATAGAAGTAATGGGGGACAGGATAGGATGGACGGAAATATAGTTAGTCCTATACAACACAACTATTATGGAAGTCATTTGCAAAACTACACAGATTTGGCCTATATTGAATTGCTTGCCTTCCAAAGGGAAGGGGTGGAGAGGGAGGGAGCTAAAGAAGTTGGAACTCAATGTGTTAGGATCAACTGTAATGTTCTTACCACTAGGAAATAAGAAATACAGGTAAAGGGGTATAGAAAGCTATCTGGCCCTACAGGACAAAAGAGAAGACAGAGACAAGGGCAGAGAGGGATGATAGAAGAGAGAGCAGATTGGTCATAGGGACAATTAGAATGCTTGGCATTTGGGGGGGAGGGGAGAAAAGGGGAGAAAATTTGTAACCCAAAATTTTGTGAAAATGAATGTTAAAAGCTAAATAAAAAAAAATAATAATAAACAACTTTGGCAAAGTTGCAAGTTACAAAATAAACCCACATAAATCATCTGCATTTCTATATAGTACTAACAAAGCCCAATAGCAAGAGATAGAAAGAGAAATCCCATTTAAAGCTAGGGTAGACACAATAAAATATCTGGGTGTCTACCTGCCAAAACAAACCCAGGGACTACGTAAAAACAATTACAAAACACTTTTTCATACAAATAAAATTAGAGCTAAGTAAGTGGAAAAACATCAGTTGCTAGTGCGTAGGCTGAGCTAATACAATAAAAATGAGAATCCTACCTAAATTAATTTACCTATTCAGTGCTATACCAATCAAACTACCAGATAATTATTTTCTAGAGCTAGAAAAATATTATTAAAATTCACCTAGAAAACCAAAAGGTCCAGAATATCAAGGGAACTAATGAAAATAAATGCTAGGGAAGGTAGCCTAGCCTTACCAGATCTCAAATTGTATTATAAAGCAGCAATCATCAAAACCACTTGGTACTGGCTGAGGAACAAAAGGATAAACCAGTGGAATAGGTTAGGAACTCAAGACACAGTAGTCAATGAATATAGCAATCTTGGATAAGAACTCACTGTTTGACAAAAATTTCTGGGAAAACTGGATATTAGTGTGGCAGAAACTGGGCATAGATCAATGCCTGACACCATACACAAGAATAAAGTCCAAATGTATATGATCCAGGTATAAAGACTAATGTTATAAATAAATTACGGGATCAAGGAATAGTGCATTTCTCAGATTTACGGAGACTGGAGAAATTTTGGACTAAACAAGAGATAGAGAGTATTATGAAGTACAAAATGGATAATTTTTATTACATCAAATTGAAAAGTTTTTGCACAATTGATGCCATTGCAATCAAGATTAGGAGCGAAGCCGAAAACTGGGAAAGAATTTTTGCAACTAGTATCTGTGATAAAGGCCACATTTCTAAAATGTATAGAGAATTGAGGCAAATTTACAAGAATACAAGCCATTCCCCAATTGATAAATGGTCAAAGGATATGAATAGGGAGTTCTCAGAGGAAGAGATTTAAAGCTATCTATAGTCATATGAAAAAATGCTCTAAATCCCTATTGATTAGAGAGATGAAAATCAAAACAACTCTGAGATACCACATCACACCTATAAGATTGGCTAACATGACAAAACAGGAAGATGATAAATGTTGGAGAAGATGTGGGGGAATCGGAACACTAATTCACTATTGGTGGAGGTGTGAGCTGATCCAACCATTCTGGAGAGCAATTTGGAACTACATACAAAGGGCTACAAATATGTGTACATCCAGCAATATCACTTCTAGTACTGAATCCCCAAGAGATCATAAAAATGAGAAACGGTCTCACATGTGCAAAAATATTTATATCAGTTCTCTTTGTGGTGGCCAAGAACTGGAAAGAGAGGGCATACCTATTAATTGGGGAATGACTGGACAAGTTGTGGTATATGAAGGTAGTAGAATAATATTATGCTATAAGAAATAATAAACAGGAAGACTTCAGAGAACTCTGGAAGGACCTTTATGAACTGATGCTGAGTGAAAGGAGCAGAACCAGGAGAATTTTGTACACAGCAACAACACAATATGTGAAGAATTTTTTCTGGCAGACTTAGCCCTTCACAGTAATGCAAGGACCTCAAAAATTTCCCAATGGATTTTTGAGACAAAATGCCTTTCACATCCAGAGAAAGAACTATGGAATTGGATCACGGAATGATTTTCTCTTGTGTTCTGTTTTGTTCTATTTTCATGATTTCTCTCGTTCATTTTAATTCTTCTATGCAACATGACTAGGGTGAAAATATAGTTAACAAGAATGTATGCATAGAATCTACATAAGATTGAATACTGTCTAAGGAAAGGAGTGGGGAGAAAGGGTGGAAGGTGTAGGAGGGAAGAGGAAAAATCTAAGATATATAGAAGTGATTGTAGAAAACTGAAAACAAATAAAATAATTAAAAACAAACACAAAAAAAGAAATGAAGTTAGATTTGTTGAAATCTTATCTACTGATGTAGATACTTCTCCACTTTTAATGGCTTTCATAATAATTTTTTTACAAAGTGTATAAATGAATAGCAGGAATGTGTAATGGCAAGTAAAATGGGATCTTTTGTTGTTTTTTGTTTTAGTATAATCAAGAAGTATAATGACTCTATTTGCATGTGACTAAGGAGGATCTTTCCCACCCACTGGGAAGATCTTTAGGAAGGTCCATACTTTTTATTAATGAGGCACTGGTTCTAAAGGGATGTGACACTCTTTGGCTCCAAAAAGTGTATAAAGACTCTGAGGGTGAGATTTTACTTTGGTGCTTAATGGAAGTGTTTGTTTGGCCAGATGAGGAATCTAGGAAACTACTAAAGGACTAAAGGATCCTGACTTGCCCCCCACCCCCACCCCGACTTTGAGAAACCAGATGCTGACCTTCTCTCTCTGATAACTATGGTCAGACAGTTGGGGGTCCAACTCTCTCTGATAACTATGGTCAGACAGTTGGGGGTCCAACTCTCTCTGATAACTATGGTTAGACAGTTGGGGGTCTGTTGAATTCAGGCAGAGGAAGCCATGTCTGCTGACTTTTTGATTTCTCTATATTTTTTTTGCAGTTCAGGGTGCTGACTCCTGTGAACTGGGTGAATGATATATGTGCTTGTCTAAAGGAATGATACATGTGCTTGATTACAGTGATTGTTAACCCCTAAAAAATTGCCTTTCCTTTGATGAATGCAGATCAAAGAACCTGTGATAGAAGCCCCCCCCACCCTGTGTATGTTGGGGTGAATAATAATACAAAATGTCATTTCTACCTAGTTGTTTACCTTATATTTTTTAAGACAACTGGTCAATATATTTTCTAGACTTAATTGTTTTTTTTCTTTTAAAGGAGATAACTAACACTATCCTTAATTTTTATAATATTTTTTTAGGGGAAATTATCTTTCTATCCTGAAAAATATCTAATAAATATTATAGATTCACATGCCAAAAATAAGCTTTGTAAATTTATAAATATTGTCTTTAAAAGTTGTAACATTTTACATGATATAATGCTTCATTTTCCTTTTGGAATTTATATTTGTGCTTAATTTTGAAAATGGGAACAAAATCAATAATCAGCAGAACATGGACTGCAGGGGGCGGAGCCAAGATGGCAGAGTAGAAAGACGCACATACACATAGCTCTGAACCCACAACCCATAGAACATCTACAAAAAAGTAACTCACGGAGAATTCTGCACCCAGAGACCACAGAACATTGGAGCGAGGGAGATTTCTGTTCCAGAGAGACCTGAAAACCTCTCCCAAAAGGTCCTTTGTGCCGCGGACTGGGCGCCAGGACTGGGAGCTGAGTACAGCCCTGCCGTGGCTGCAGCACCAAGGGGAAAAGATCTGAGCGGGCTTCAGGGACAGAATCTCCAGCGGCCACGTGGGTCCCTCCACCCACAGGTGACGGGGGTCGGTGAGAGGGTCTCTTTGGCGGGTCGAGGGGGGAGTGGGGTGCCCCCATAACTCAGGCCCCCTCGGGAGGCAACAGTGGAGACAGGAGCAGACAGGGGCTCCCCAAGCAGGCAGGAGCCTGGATCCATTGTTGAAGGTCTCTGAATAAACCCCCTGAGGGAACTGAGCCTGAGAGGTGGCCCTGCCCAGACCTGAGCACCTGAACTTAATCTCACACTGAATAGTAGCCCTGCCCCCACCCAAAGCCCTGAGGCTGGAGAGCAGCATTTGAATCTCAAACCCCAAGTGCTGGCTGGGTGGATCTGGAGGCGAAGTGGGTGTGAAGAGAATATTCAGAAGTCAAATCACTGGCTGGGAAAATGCCCAGAAAAGGGAAAAGAAATAAGACTATAGAAGGTTACTTTCTTGGGGAACAGGCATTCCCTCCCTTCCTTTCTGATGAGGAAGAACAATGCTTACCATCAGGCAAAGACACAGAAGTCAAGGCCTCTATATCCCAGCCCACTCAATTGGCTCAGGCCATAGAAGAGCTCACAGAAAATCAAGTTAGTGAGGTGGAAGAAAAGCTGGGAAGAGAAATGTGAGACATGCAGTCAAAGCATGAACAGCAGATCAGCTCCCTGCTAAAGGAGACCCAAAAAAATGCTGAAGAAAATAACACCTTGAAAAATAGGCTAACTCAATTGGCGAAAGAGGTTCAAGAAGCCAATGAGGAGAAGAATGCTTTCAAAAGCAGAATTAGCCAAATGGAAAAGGAGATTCAAAAGCTCACTGAAGAAAATAATTCTTTCAAAATTAGAATGGAACAGATGGAGGCTAATGACTTCATGAGAAACCAAGAAATCACAAAACAAAACCGAAAGAAGGAAAAATGGAAGATAATGTGAAATAACTCATTGGAAAAACAACTGACCTGGAGAATAGATCCAGAAGAGACAATTTAAAAATTATGGGCCTCCCTGAAAGCCATGATCAAAAAAAGAGCCTAGACATCATCTTTCATGAAATTATCAAGGAAAACTGCCCTGAGATTCTAGAACCAGGGGGCAAAATAAGTATTCAAGGAATCCACCAATCACCACCTGAAAGAGATCCAAAAAGAGAAACTCCTAGGAACATTGTGGCCAAATTCCAGAGTTCCCAGATCAAGGAGAAAATATTGCAAGCAGCTAGAAAGACACAATTCAAGTATTGTGGAAATACAATCAGGATAACACAAGATCTAGCAGCTTCCACATTAAGGGATCGAAGGGTGTGGAATAGGATATTCCAGAAGTCAAAGGAACTAGGACTAAAACCAAGAATCACCTACCCAGCAAAACCGAATATAATACTTCAGGGGAAAAATTGGTCTTTCAATGAAATAGAGGATTTTCAAGCATTCTTGATGAAAAGACCAGAGCTGAAAAGAAAATTTGACTTTCAAACACAAGAATGAAGAGAAGCATGAAAAAGTAAATAGCAAAGAGAAGTCATAAGGGACTTTACAAAAATTGAACTGTTTACATTCCTACATGGAAAGACAATATTTGTAACTCTTGAAACTATTCAGCATCTGGGTACAGGGTGGGATAACACACACACACATGCACATGCACACACACATAGAGACAGAGTGCACAGAGTGAACTGAAGAGGAGGAGATCATATCTTAAAAAAAATGAAATCAAGCAGTGAGAGAGAAATATATTGGGAGGAGAAAGGGAGAAATGGAATGGGGCAAATTATCTCTCATAAAAGAGACAAGCAAAAGACTTTTTAGTGAAGGGAAAAAGAGGGGAGGTGAGAGAAAAACATGAAGTTTACTCTCATCACATTCCACTAAAGGAAGGAATAAAATACACAGTCGTTTTGGTATGAAAACCTATCTTACAATACAGGAAAGTGGGGGATAAGGGGATAAGCAGGGTGGGAGGGGATGATGGAAGGGAGGGCACGGGGAGGAGGGAGCAATTTGAGGTCAACACTCATGGGGAGGGTCAGGATCAAAAGAGAGAACAGAAGTAATGGGGGACAGGATAGGATGGAGGGAAATATAATTAGTTCTTGCACAACACTATTATTATGGAAGTCATTTGCAAAACTACACAGATCTGGCCTATATTGAATTGCTTGCCTTCCAAAGGGAAGGGGTGGGGAGGGAGGGAGGGCAGAATGGCAGACAGGGGCAATTAGAATGCTTGGTGTTTTGGGGTGGGGGGAGGGGACAAAAGGGGAGAAAATGTGGAACCCAAAATTTTGTGAAAATGAATGTTAAAAGTTAAATAAATTAATAAAAAAAAAAAAAAGAACATGGACTGCACATTCAGAAATATCTACTCCCGAAAACATAGGCTATATTTGCAGTTCTTAACAAAAAAATAATTAATCCACAGATGATTGCTTATAGAAATCTAGAGAAGAACGAGTTAATTATACTACTCATATTCTGCACAGTCCTCAGCAAAGAAGAATATATGCATAAATATGTACATTTTATACAATCTTATCTTTAAAAAAATTTCCACATCATCAAATTATAAATTACGCTTACAATTATTTGTGTGCTAATTGGTAATCGTGTATCTCTATCTTAATAAGCAAGAAATTAATTTACCTGAAACATTTGTGTCATAGTTTTAGGATAACATTTTACAGTTTAATTTTCATCAGTTTCAGAAGCAAAATGAATATGTCAGTTACATCTTGTTTTCTGTTACATGATATTTGACAGCAATGATCTATATTTAAGCTAGTGACTAACAAGTATTGAAGCGTAATTGGCTCTGGAGTATATTGCATGTGAGCGGGTACAAGTCATAAAGGTTTCATAAGAAGGAAGCGTTAATAATAAAAGGATTTCCCTTCTTGCATGGAAGCAATAGGCACAAAATGCTGTAAACAGCAAGGGCAAGGAAACTCTGGTGGCCTTGGAAAAAAAAAAGCAAAAAACCTGTGTCTCTATGAATACATACTTGGAATCTCTTCTCAGTCTTTGTGTAATTAGCATTATTTTTTTTTTCACAGGAACAGTACACACACCAACATAAATAGAGCATCAAGAGCTGCCAGTCATAGGTTTAAATATAGCTCAAGGCTGTTAAGTCCCATGGTTCCCAGTAGCAACAACAACAGTAACAAAAACCTGTTTAATGGTGGTCTTTGCTGATGAAGTAACCTCTGGATAAAGTGTAGTACTATATTGTAACATATCAAAAACCTTCTTTTGGGAGGCGAAGAAGGTTGTCATGGGGAAGATTTTATCTGGCAACACAGAAATGGAAAAATAAATAAGGATAGCAAAAGTAACAGTGGAATGTTACAAGTAAAACAAACTCTTTGTTTCTTCCACAAAAGGAGACCTAGAATCTCTTGTTGACTTAAACTGGCCTTTCTCACCTTCCTCTGAAATTCTGATCTGAAGCCATATTATAACATAGAAGTGAACCTGTTTGTGAAAAACCAACAGAGCCCAAGCACAGACAAGTCTTGATAAGCCATCAGGGATTCAAATATCATTGCGATTATAGCTCTAAGGGTCAGCCTAGATAGGCTTTGAATCATTTGACTACATTTGACCATCAAGAGATGAAGTTTTCCTAGCTACAGAAACTCACAAAGAAAAGTGTCATGACATAATCTATGTTGATGGATGCAATACATATACAAATAAAATTATGAATTCTTGGATTAAATATGATTTTATGTACATATACTGAATATCCTGCAATATAAAATATTGTGGGAAGGAAATGGAAAAAGAAATACTTTTTCTAAAATTTCCCATAGAAAGGGATGTAGTGGAGGGGGCAAGTCAAGTATATAAAATAAAACAGATATCTTGTATAAAAATAAAAATATGAAGCAGATGACTATTAATTAAGTGTAGGCAGGTGGTGCCAAGCACCACAGTACTCTGTACCAGCTGTGAGGAATGCAGACAACTTTTATCCAGCCAGACTTTTTTTTCAAATTATGCAACAGAAACTGCATGCAATGAAAAAGGTGTCAAAACAAAATGATAGTGAGGGCTCAGATTTTAGCTTTACCTCAACTTTGTGAAAAATTGTACCGTTTTACCTGCTTCTCTAGAGAATAATCACTTTTATATTGAGAAACTTTACAGATGCTCGAGTTTAAAGTGTTCTTCACTCCCTTCTGAAAAAAAAAACCTGCATGACTAAAATATTACTTATGAACTACTGGTGTAAACAATTCACCGAGATGATAGACAGCCTTTCTTTAATCCTGGAGGATAGAAACGTGAACCTTTATAGAGAGACCAGGATGAAAAGACAGCATCCTAAACAATGTGATAGATGGAGGAAACTTGTGAAAACCAAAAGACACTAACAAGAAATTGGAGCTGAATCAAGATAGCATGAAGTATCTAAGAATGAAAAAGTTTATAAGGAAAAAAGTTTGTTGTCAGACCTTTCCCATTCATCCATCCTTCTCATTTCCACCTCTGCTCACCAAACCAGTGCCAAAATGCTCCACTAAGTCAGTTTAATAATGATCCATTTTTAAAAGGCTAATCAATTCCACCATTTTCATTCTCCTGGTCTTGCTCTTAGGTACATTTGGATTTGATATGGTATCGGATAGCTTGGTGCTCTTGAACTGTCAGACATCTTTTCTGAAGCTTTTGTGTCCTTCCTTTGGGTTAGGGGTTATTGTTTGAGTCTCTACATGGAGAAGTATGAGGATCCTTCGATCTCTTTAGGTTTCAGAACTTGCATAGGATTCAAATAAAACAGTTCATGATTAAGTGCTCTCAGGCTACTACAAAAACAAAACGAAACAAAAATGACATGCACTAAAAACAAATATGACCTCATATGAAAAATAGATATTCAAGTCAAAAGTGATCCAAAATGAGAAACCAAAAGTACTGATGCAAGAAGTTACATAGGAAACCTGATTTTGTCTGTATAACTAAAATAGGATTTTCAAATATATATAATTCTCTTAACCTCCTAACCTATAGATACTCCCAGATCCTACATTTGTTAGATAGGGAATTTCATTAATTAATTCTATCTCTTTCTTTGTTTTCATAAACCTGAAACCCATTCCTTCATCTCTACCACTCAGTATCTTCATCTTCCTTTAAGTCTTTGTTCAAGTAACAATTCTTCCATGAAGTCTTCCTTGACAATCTCTATGTTTATCTGTACACTCTCCCTTCTTAAGTACATAATTGTATGTGTGTAATATGTTCCCAATAAAACATAAGTTATTTGAGGGTAGATATACTTTGTTTTTGCATCCTGAGTAACTAGTATAGTGCCTTGAGTCTTGGGTATTCAGTAAATGTTTACTGAACTGAATTGACCTTAGGGGTAATTTTACTAAGCAGTAAATTTACTAAATTTAGGTTTAGGGTCTGAGGTCATGGCTCACTCTTAAATACAAAATATAGTGTCTTTAGGCAGCAATGCCTGTTTCTTAAAATGACATGTAAGCTAGGATGGTATAAATTCAATGAACTTAAATATTTAAATATTTGTATGGATGTATGGGTCCTCCTTCCAATGATGCAACAACGCAAGTTGCAACTCATTCAAACACATTCTTCCTGCCTTATTCTTTAACCAGTCAGCCAATAAACACCGAGTAAACAAATGCTATGTGTCAGACTTGCTCTAAGCATTGGAGATACAAAGAAGGCAAAAGACAGACCCTGCCCTCTAGAAGCTCATAATCTAATTAGGTAAGAAAAAAAAAAAAACATAAAAAGAATCTGAGAATGGTGTTTTGGGGGAAGAGCATTCACCCAGTTAGGAGAGAATAATGAAGTCCAGAGGATTATAGACAGTTTTCTGATGAACACACTGCCCTAGGCACCTCCCCTAAATGGTGAGTCTGGGAGGAGCTCCCCAATATCCATCCCTCACCTCCAACAAGAAGGAGGAAGGAGCCCCAGGGCCTCCAGGTATGAGTTTCAGGGTTGAAGTGACCATGATGTGACCAGGAAAGCAGTAAGAGGGGAAATGATGAGATTGTTGTTCTCGTACCTCCTTAAATGAAGAGTCTTGTTTATAAATCTTCCAGAGAGGTTGTTGGTCCTTTTATTTTATTCTCTTTGTATTAGAAGGTTACCACTTAAGCCTAAGGACTTTCCCCTAGATAGCCCTCACTCTTGTCACATGATAGGCCAACCTACTTTTCCAAGCATACAGCTCTCTGATGCAATTTTTTATGTCACTTCTGTAGCATAATTCTTTGTTGGCAATGTGCCCTTGCCTATTCACACCCCTACCTACCTATTATTCCTTGAGCGATTCTTTTTTTTTTTAATGCTGTTGTAAAGATCAATACTACGTGCTTCCCAGAAGTACAAGGTCACTAGAAGAATATTATTATTATTAAGACTAGGGACTTTTATTTTAAAGACATGTTTGGGAGGCATTAAAAGCATCAAACACTGATCAGACTTGAATTAAAAGCCATATCAGCTCCATAGTACAGTATTGTGGAATATCTATTATTGTAACCATGGGCAAGTTCCTTGATCTTTCTGAATCTCAGTTTCCTCATCTATAAAACAGATATCATAGCATTTGCACTTGCACAAAAGCAAAACACTTCAAGGACAGCTGCTATAAAGTGATTGAGACAGGTGATGAAATGTTGAGTTTGATCAATAGTTAGCCATACAATTTGGCTGGAATATAGACAAATGGAATTAATGTGAAATAAAGCTGGAGAGGTAGATTGGAAAGATTTTTGAGGGCCTTGAAATCTCTCTCTCCCTCCCTCTCTCTTTCTCTGTCTCTCTCTCTCCCCTTTCTCCCTCCCTCTCTCCCTCTTTCTTCCCCTCCCTCTCTTCCTTTTCCTTTCCCTCTTCTTCTCCAAAACTATTTCATTCTAGGGTAAAGACAAAGGAATCAGTATTATTAAACAAGGCACAGTGTTATCTGGGGCATGGTAACTGGAGACTTGGTCACTCCTGTTCTTTCTAGTAGTTGCAATAAAACTTGTATTCCTTCAGTATTACCATCAGTGGTGCTTTTGTAGCCTACACTCTGTAACTCATTTTGTGTGATCTAAATAAGTCATAGATCAGGAAGCTGTGATAGATTAATGCAAGACCTGCTTGTTTGTTCAGGCAAAAGTAACATAAGACTGAGGATAGGAGGCCACAGAAGACTAGAACACATGGAAATTGATATCGATAGCTCCATGCATCAGCTGTTGGCAGCTGAGCATAAATTCATGGCTAAAGGTCTTATATGAGGGGTAAAGAAAGGTGAAAAAAAGCCATTAGAGCAAAGAAGAAGAAAATTTATGCCCGCAATGATCAGGTCAAAACTAAAACAATATAAAAAGTGAGATTTAACCTGAAGTCCTCTCTTCATTATCAATTGTCCTTTAAATACATCAGTCACTCAGTTAGCATTTGCTTACCACCTACTATGTGCCAGGCTAAATGTTGGGAGATAAAGCAAGACAAAAAAAAAAAAACAGTTCCTGTTCTCAAGCAGTTCAGAGTCTAATGAAAGAGTTAACATGTTTAAAAATATAACATATGAACAAGACATATAAGGATAAATTGAAAATAACATAGAGATGTGGCACTAAGATAGATAGATCAGGGAAGCCTTCTATAAGATGGGTTTTAAGTAGGATTTGAAGAAATATAGGGAAGCAGGAGGAAGAGATTAAAAGGGAGAGTTCTACAGACATAGGGAACAACTAGTGAGATTGTACATTTGGGAGATGGGGAATAACAGGACGGCCAGTGGCACTGAATCACTGAGTAGAGAAGGAAAGTAAAGTGCAAGATCACTGGAAATGTAGGAAGGGCATGTTAACAGGATTTTTACTGAGCCACTATCTAACCTGAGAATGCTAACAGCCTCACAAAACAAGGCTAGAGTCAGGAGTGCCAGTAACCAAGTAGCTTAATTAATGGGTTTGAGAGTGAGTAATGTTCTCTTTGCTGAAGTAAAACCACAGGTTATATATACTTGAATCACAACTGGGGAAAGAGGGGGAAGGTCAATTGCAAACAATCAAACCAATAAATCCCACAATACAATTCTGGACTCAAATCTTAGGGGGTTGTGATTGTTGTGAGGGTTGTAACCACATTTCCTAAAGGACACAAGCAGAGTTCTGTGATGGGAACAGGTTCTACTATCTTTGATTCGATTTACTTAAGGTCCAGTGATTGTGCCAGTCTTGATTAATCAATTTAAACCATATTGTAAGCTCTGACTCCTAAGCTAGAGAGACTGCTCTTAAGAAACTAAATTATTGGCATATTCATTACACATATAATATAGATTAATATGAAAATTATAAACTCCTTTCTCAGGCACACATTATGAAAGGCTTTGAAAGCCAAATTGTGGAATTTATATTTGATCCAGGAGGTAACAAAGAAACATGAAAGTTTATTGAAAGGGTGAGAGATGTGATCAAATTTGCATTATAGGAGACAAATTTACAACCTGGAGGATGAATTAAAGTGGAGAGAGACTTGAGGCAAAGGATTAACCACTAGGCTATTGCAATAATTCAGGCATGAATTCATGAAAGCCTGCTCCAGGGTGGGGGCAGTATCAGAATAGAAAAGGGGTCATATAAGAGAGATGTTTTGAAGGTAGAAATAATGAGTTGATTACTATTAGTATATCAGGGAGGAGTGAGAGAGAGTAAGAAATCGAAGATGGTAACCCTAGGTTTTGAGCGTGAATCACTGTAAGGACAGTGGTAGATTGCTCTAATTGCAATAGGGAATTTTAAAAGTAGGGAGGGTTTGGGAAACAAAGATAATGAGCTCAATTTTGCAAATAGTGAGTTTTAATTGTCTATGGGACATCTAGTTTGAGATATTTAAAAGCCAGTTGAACATGTGAGGCTGGAAATCTGAAGAGAGTTTAGGGTTGAATAAGTAGATCTGAGAAACAACTGCTTAAGAGATGATAATTAAAACTATCATATTAATTATTCTGTGATATTGCATTTAAAGTCTCTACTTTCTAAAATATGCCATACATTTCAATTAAAACAATTGCACTGAGATCCATTATGGATTTTTTATATTTTTCTTGGAAAATACTTGTGACTCTTCAAAGAAGTAACTTATTAGCGTTTAAAATACCTCACTATAATTCTTTGCCTATAATCTGGATCACTATTAGTATTCTCAGTTGATAACAATTTGAAAACCTTCCTCTTGTCAAGATGAAGACAACATTTTAGCAAGTGTACTTGCAGATAGTCCTTACAGGCTTCACTCATAGGATCAACTAGCCTAGTTTTGTAACCTACTCTTCCTTCCCTGTGGCTTGAGTGATTGCCCATCGGAGATTATTAAAGAATGCTAGCAGATGTGGATGACAAAGCTATTTATCTCAGACAGCTCTCTCAGGAATGCAATAAAGTGATGACTGGAATTTCACTCAAATTGTAAACTCAACCACTATTTTTTAATAGTCATGTTTTCTTTTGTTATTTGGTTAAAATTCCATTGATTATTTAACAATGAAAAGTATGCTAAAGTCCATTGGATTTACATGTGACAGCAATATACGTTTAGCAGCACAGAGATACTGCTACTCTGTGTAACTGATAATTCTGCAGTATTACAGAAATACTTTTTAAAAATTAGATTTCCCTATTTTATACACTAGATGGCACAAACAAAATACTTCTAAATTCACCTTTAAAATACATTTCAAGCTTCAAGAAAATAGCATTTAAGTTTCTCTGTGATTTAAAATATGTACACATATACACATTTATCATTAAACAAGCATATTAAACTGCTAATAATAATAAACACAAACATTTCTTTGGCTCTTTAAGAGACAGGCTGGGATAATGGACGGAATACAAGTTTTGATTATTGACAGTACTTTAAGGTGTATGACATTCTTCCACGTATATTACTTCACTTAAAAATCATAACCCTTGGTGGTAGATAGTTCAGGTATGAACATTTTATAGATGAGAAATCTGATTCTCCAACACATTAAGTGATTTGCACATGGAGAAACATGAATAACATTTTGGAGGCTGGATTTGAACTCAGGTTCCACATAAATCCAGATCCAATATTCTTTCCATCATTCCAAAATGCCTTAAAAGTCAGAGAGTTGAAATTTAATTATACTATTAACTACTCACATGAACATACTATTCAACTCCCCACTTCAATGGCAACTTCTTCAGGGAGGATCAGGTTCATTTTTTTTAATCTTCATAATTCTATTGCCTAACATAACATCTGTCATATATATTAATAAATCTATGTTACTTGATTGATGGATAGATTAACTGAAGTCAGTTCATTTCTCTGGGACTCATTGAGTGGTATGTAGAAGAAAGAAGCCCACAGTAATAATGAATTGACCATTTCCTTATCTTCCTTTAGTGCATGTTTCCAACTTTGTAGATGCTTCAGGATGTGTACTATTCCCTGCAGAATTTGTGTATCATATATTCATTCACATTGAACACCATGAAAGGATTTGCCTTTAGGAAGTATTTCCATTTGGTTGAGCATACCTCTACATGTGTTTAGTTCAGTGGAGACACTTAACATTGTCTTTATATATTTTTCTATTTGTCTATGATTTCATACCTCCATCTTCCTCTCCCCCCGCCAAGCTTTTTAGGAGAATTCTATGGGGTTTGAGGACATTCATGCTTTAGAAATATAGTCTTGTCCCAAGACTGACAAAAGAGCAAAAGGTGCTAACAGATTTGAATGATTTGGATCAAATGCAAAGCTGGTTGGGTCTAGAGTTTGCAAGATCTGAGTTCACATTGAACTTCACATGCTTACTGGTTAAATGACTGGAAAAGTCACTTAACCCTGTTTGCCTCAGTTTCCTCATCCATAAAATGAACTAGAGAAGGAAATGCAAATCACTCCTGTATCTTTACCAGGAAAACCCCAAATACAATTACAAAGAGTTGGACACAGTTGAGATGATTGAACGATAACAACCACATCCAAAAAGAAAGTAGTTGAAAAGCAATCGTGGTACCCTTATGATAGAAAAGAGAGTTCCCTGGTCCAGAATATAGAAAAGGAACAAGAACATTGCTACCATTACACAAAATTTATGCTGAGACCTTCCACGCTAAAGGGAAGAGTCATAATAAGAAGGATGTGTCTCTCATAAAATGGTATTAAGACTTCTCCCTCAGTCTCTCAGTGAATTCTGATGCAAACAGTCTCTAATGGGGAACTCTGTAAATCTTATAAAACATAATGCACATTCTTTAAGTGCTTACTCTGTTCCAAATAATATGTTAGGTCTTGGGAAACAGAAAAAAATAGTTTAGATATGATAAGGCCCATGACTTCAAGGTGTTTGCCTTATAAAATGGAATAGGACTGAGATAACCATAATATATAATGTCATATGACAGGTGTATCTGAGGGGTTCCCAAAAGAAAAGTGTCATTGGAAGACTAACTTGAGAGACCTTTGATATGTGTGGGAGCATTCTCTTATCTATGCAGATAGGTGGTGCAATAGAGTGCTGGGCATGGAGTCAAGAAGACTCATGTTCCTAATTTCAAAACTGGCCTCATATTTACTAGCTAAGTGACCCTGGACAAGTCAGTTACCCTGTTTGCCTAGTTTTCTCATGTGTGAAATAATCCTGAGAAGGAAATGGCAAATCACTCCTGTATTTTTGCCAAGAAAACCGTAAACAGGGTCATGGAGAGTCAGACATGACTAAAAAAAAGACAAAAAAAACAGACAATAAAATTTCTCTGATCTTGCTCCCATCACTCAAAGGTATAAGCTCTATTGGACAGAAGTATATATCATCTTAGCCAGATCACAAAAAGAAAATCAAGCTTTCCTCCCCTCCTCACTCATGGGACTAAGGGTACCCAGAGAATGTGACTGATGCCCTGGTGGCTGACAAAAGATCAAGGGATATCAGATTGGGGGGCAGTAAAAGAGTACATAACAGTGAGATACTGGTAATAAAACCCATGCATCCAAAATAGTATCATGAGAAGAAAGGCATGTTGAGGGATTGTCTCCTTCTCTTGGCTCAACGTCCTAAGGTTGAATCAAGTTGATGGGGTGCTTAGTTGCAAGTACTTGGGCCCCAACTCTAAAGTAACATTTCTCTTTTAAAAAATCACATTTCTCTCTAACCTCAAAACACTAACTATCTCAGGCAGTCTCCCTCCAGCTCAAGGACAGCTTGCCCTAGCAGGAACCATTATCTCCCTTCCTTCTATAGTATCCAGCTTCCAGTTTGAACCAGCTGTGTACTGGCTTAACGGGCTGTGTACTGGGTCATAACAACATTTACTACTCACTGACCAATCATATGCATTCTAGACTTAGAGATACCTATACTCCCTTACATTAATCTTGTCCAACAGTTGACTAGAGAGGACTGGTTTCTCTGAGCCAGCCCTGAACTCTGGCTGACTTAGTGACATTTCAGGCCTAAAACCACACCTTCAGGTATGCTATTGGGCTATTTCCTGATGAATTTTGGGTAAAATACCTGTGCAGTAGATACTAAAAGTGCATGTACCTTTAAGAACTGACCACTCTTTAACCACTCCCTAATCCCATCCCAAAACACATAGTTAGCCTATTTGGCACAAATGATACTATAAAATATCCTATATAATCTTTCCCTGTACCCCTCCAAGGTTCTGGGTTTCCTAAGAACTCTTGCCAGCTGAAAAGTGTAATAAATCTTTACCTTGACTTCAACAATGCTTGAGTCCATAAATTCTTCTCCAGACAACCTGCCCCTGGTACCCCAGTCTTTGTGGGGGTCTCACATCCCCTTCCAGCCCTCATCAAAGTCAACAAGTATTTATCAGGCACCTTCTAAGTGCCAGGGAGTGTGCTAAAAGCTAAGAAAAGCAAAAACAGCCCTGCCCTCAAGGAGCTCACAATCTAATGGAGGGGAAGGGGAAAAGACAAGTAAACAATTCAGTTTTGTGATGAATAAAAAGGTTAACCATTTTATCAATAGCAATAGCATATTATTAATAAAAGGATGGTCATTTGACTCTCTCTTAGATGAAAGACAATCATGGTGGCTGCCTTACAGTTTATATATCCTTCAAAGAGTAGGTATTGCTGAAGGGTAGCAATCAACTCTGACTGTATAACAATGGGAGGTGAGCTATATTTAACGAAGAGCTGAGAGGGACATCCAGTCACCCTTGGACCTAGAAACTATCTCTAAATCAGACCACCAAGAAACCACCATCTAGTCAAACAATGTATACCCCATCCAACAAGCCAGAGCAAAATAGAGTCTTGAAAAAGACAATTAGTTAATCTCATTATCAGCAATTTCCTTCAAGAGACTGAACTTTTAAAATCAGAACTTTAGAATAAGGGAAAAGCTTCAATCTCCCTAAGACACTGATTAATACTCTCATTATAAATAAGATATAACCAGGACAAACTGAAGATAATCTCAGAGAGAGGGTAATAAAATTAAGGAGAATTGAAAAGAAGTTGGACAGTTGAGACTTGAGAAGAAACCTAGAAGCAGAATTTTAGAGGGAGAGCACTCTAGGCATGGAGGAAAGGCAGTCAAAATGCATTTGCTCAGCAAAAATAGTGATGACTGATGTGGCACACTTTAATATACTTAGATTTACTCCTTACTCTCAGGCATGCAGCTCACAGTGTTACAGAGGAGAGTTTTATTAATAGGATGAGAAAAAAAATCCAGAATGAATAACCACTATTTCTGAATATGTATGTAAATTCCTTGAGTCATTGGCAGAGTGCAGAATGTAGATACCTCTGATGGAGAACTCCCCTTCCCCCAATCCAGCCTTGTCCTGCTCCCAATTGTTGGAATATGTCTCATTCTTGTTCTTTTTTCCAGACATAACTCTGTGGTATCACAATTGAAACCTCAGTTTCTCAGACTAGAACAAGTCACTACAGAGATTACTCATCTTTTTATGCTTTTTCCACCAGCACAAGATGAAGATAAAAATATTTTTGGAGTCCTTCAGTCACCTATTCACTCCTTATCATTTCACACTACTGTCTCTCCCACTTGCCTTATTCCTTCTATGGCTCCTTCAATCCTGGTGAAATATAATTGCTAGATTTGTAGTGGAAGGACCTGGGTTCAAATCTGTTCTCTCTCATTTACTACCTTAATTACTGTGGACAATTCATTTAAATGCTCTGGATTCCATTTTCCTCAATTATAAAATAAGGGGGTTGGACAATATGATATTTAAGGTCTCACCAATCACTAAATTCTATGATTCTATTAATTACTTTTCACCATTCACTTCCCTCATTTATCTAAATGATAAATAGAAGTTAGTGTACTGAACTTGGATACAGGAAAACCTGGGTTCCTGTCTAAGCCTTGTACTTATACTAGCATATTTACTTTAAGATATTGACTTACATGAAAAAGGAAGGGAACAGTGAATTCCAGAATTCACTACACTGCCATAAAGACTCCTTTCCTTTTAATGATAAAAGTTATCATTTATATAGCACTTACCCTGTTCCCAGAACTGCGCTAAGTACTTTACAAATATTATCATATTTACAAATAATATCTCTGCAAGCATATATCTTGTCTTATAAATATTATTATGTTCACAACAATCAGAGGAGGTTAGGGCTATTGTTACTGCCATTTTACAGTTTAGGAAACTGGCAAATAGATGTTGTTTGTTGCCCAAGTTCATACAAGTAGTAAAGTCTGTGCCTAGGTTTTTGGACTCGGTTATTCTTCACTCCGAGCCCAGTACTCTAACCACTTTGCCACCTACCATTCTCTACTGCAAATATATGTGTGTATGTGTTCATCCTTCATTGCCAAAGAAGACCATGCCATCAAAGAAATAATGACATGACTTGCACTTGACTTTGTTTTGAGTGAGGGAGGGCTGTGCAGATATAAAGCCAAGGGAAATATATCAGGAGATCATTGTGGCATAAATGGGAGAAAACAATACTGCACTTGAAGTCAGTTCCTGCTTTGGTATTTATTAGCTATGTAATTTTGACTAAGAAATTAATTTCAACTTCTTGATCCTTGGTTTCCTCATCTTTAAATTGAGGCTAATAAAAGGTGTCCTACTAATCTCAATGTGCTGTAGGAAGCCTCAAATAATATGACATATGCTATTTCATAGAGTGTTTTACAAATGTTTGTTGTTATTGCATTCTTATCTTTTTAAAAGGGTTCAGGGTTAAAAGAGTTTTAAAAGAAATGGTCTCAGAACAAGTCACTCTCCTGCTATTTCCTTTATATCTAATATTCAAATGACTATTTCTCCCATAGGTGATATAATGGGGCTCCTTTTGGAAAATAATATTATTAAGATGTAAATTGATCTTTCGTTCATTCACTGAAAAAATTCTCAGTATAACTGAAGTAGCAGAAAGAACCAGAAGGATGATCACTGTATCGCATGATTTTGATCTCCACTGCTGGGTCTCTACATTTTGAAAACTTTTGTTCCACTTACCTTGTAGATTATGGGTATTTTTGGTATGGTGAGACCCATTTTAAAACATTGTCATTGTGTTTTTCTGACTCATTCTTATATATGGGGAAACTGTGGGCAATAGTTCAGACTGTGATAATGGTCTGTGTTCAATTTCTAGGTTGAGTTTTCCAGAATATTTTGAGGTTTGAATTTGTAGCATGAGACTTTGTCTTTGGTTAGTCCATGAAAGACAGTGAGCATGTGGCATATAATTTTTAGCTACTGTTATATCTTTTGTTGTCAGCATAATTATAAAGTTTGTCATTATTATTGAATAGATATGTGATTTCATTAACATGGTGAACTCTCAGATAAGGTTCAATGAAGTTCAGAACCTTCTCAAAGATCTTGGACGTTTCATAGGATATTAAGGTTAAGTGGTTTGCCCATGGTCACATAGTCAGTATGTGATGGAGGTGAGACTGGAACTCAGGTCTTCCAGGCCTACTTCTCTCTTCTGTTATATAATTGCTGGTCTTTTTTTTTTGTTCTTCCAAATGGGGAACTTGTGGGATTCATTTGCCTCCAAGTACATAATTCAGTTGTTTTTCTTCCTTTTTGAAATAAATGCCAGTTGCTTTTAACTCACCGTGTTGCCCACTATTTTTTTCTTTCTCTCTAGATTTTTGGATGGGTCTTAAGGCAAACGCAATTGAAACTCTCAAAAATGACTGATGTCTTTGGAACAAGGGTACCTCCAGTACAAGGGTAGGGCTTCTAAGGGATGAGAATGATACCATCAAATTCAAGTGTTAATTTCAATTTCATGTCCCTTCCCTTCTAGGCAGACTGCTGAGGCTTTTGACAGTTTTGCAGTTTTAAATTTATAATCATGATCTTCATTTGTCAGCTTTTAATATCTCTACATCCTACCACATCTTATTTCTATATAACTAGACAAGAAATACTATTTGCATATGAGACCCACATCATCTCTTAAGACAACCATTGTAAGTTTTATTACCTCTCCAGTACTAGGCCTAGGCAATACATGGAATTAGGGATAGTTCATCTTTAACGCTCTTGTACTGACTTCCACTTTGAACCCTAAAGATCCTTCTCATGCATCTCAACTCCCTAGGCCCTGGCTCTTTGCTCCATTTGGGAGTTGGAAAATTCTTCATAATGCCTCATAAAGAGTGCTAGCCACTCATATTTCTTCCCATTTTTATACTATTCTCTGACCATCATACTTTTCTCTTTAGTTCCTCTTACCTATTGGAGTAGACCATGATGCATCAACTGCCTTAGGCACTTGTGCCAAATAGGACATTTAGCATAGGGTAAGCAACAGAATCAGTAGGGGAAATTTGAAAGGGAATGCATGAAGATAGTACACATGACTACCATCACCATTCCTGACTCCACCTATAATCAATAGTAAATTAAAAATGAGTATCCCCCTTTTTACTAGCTTTTTCTCCTCTCCATGCCTCTTGTGTATGCTGGGATGTACTTCTATTTAATAAATTCAGTGTTCCCAGAGATCTTACTCTCAAATTTCTTCCATCTTCTGATATTGACTGCTTTCTCCTGAAGGCGCTACATCACTTGGCATCCTCTTCAAGTCTGGGTGTTACTTTTTTCACAACTCTTTACACACAGGCCCATTGGGAAAATTCATATATTCTTTATTCCCAACTGCTGCTTTCAGGATCTACTACTACCACTAAAAAACATTTGTTTGCCTTTAAAGTTGACTCTTCTGTCGTATTCTTGTGGGTTTCTTCTATAAATCTCCAAGTCTCACTTCTTCCAAGAAATTTCAATACCATGGTAAATTCTTTTTCTCATCCCCAATGCCAATCCACTTCATAAGTCTAGAATCCCTAGTTCTCTACTTCCTCAGATCCTGTGACTTCTATCTCCAGTCAGTCTTCCTCAAACACAGAGGAGGGGCATACTTGAGAACCTCCAAACTGAATCCAACTTAATTAAATTTGCTCCAGGTACCAGAAACCCCAGTTTTATCTGTCTGTTGTCCTTGCCTATCTTTACTGTCTTAATATCTTCATGATACCATCCTCTGTTTGAAAGAAAAGAAATGAACTTCTTTCCCCTAAACACCGACTATTAAGAAAACAAACAAAATATCTATCCCATGTTTCACTCACTTTAGACTGGACTCAGAGTCAACAACCAGATATCTTGTGAATGTAGATTTAGAGAGTGATGGTCTCAGAGGATCATAGGTGGAAAAGACCTTACAGAAACCCTGGGGGGGGGGGGCAAAATTATTTTCTTAAGGTCATCCTGGTAGTAAGCACATAGCCAGTTTTTTTAAAAAAGATTTTAATTGTATGTATTTTTTTTTAAGAACAGATATTTTATTCTTTTTTTTTAATTTCAAATTATTTCTTCCTACTTCTTTTCATACCCAATGAGAATGCAAGAAAAACAAAGCCTCTTACAAATATATATGGTTGTACAACAGGGCAGCTAGTTGGTGAAGTGGATGAAGTGCTGGAATCAGGAGGACCTGACTTCAAATTAGACATCACACACCTACTAGTTGAGTGACCCTGGATAAGTCACTTTAACCTGATTTTCCTCAGTTTCCTCATCTATAAAATGAGCTGGAGAAGTAAATGGCAAAGAACTCCAGTATCTTTGTCAAGAAGACTTTAAATGGGGTCATGAAGAGATGGACACAACTAATTTACTGCACATACATACATACATACACACATAAACACACAGACACATAGATACACACATATAGAGAGAAAAGGAAAAAGAGACAGAGAAACAGAGAGAGAAGGAGGAGGAGAAGGAGGAAGGGAAGGAAAAGGAGAAGGAGAGAGTTGTGCAAAACAAATTTCTGTATTAACCACTTGTTAAAAGATGGGAAAAAGAAAATGGAGCCAGGTTTAGAACCCAGATTCTCTGACTCCAAATTCAATACTACTTCTTCTACATCATCCTGCTTCTCTAGGAAACTAAATATTTATGAAAAGAAAAATGAAGAAAAATCATAAAACGTTAGAGCTAGAATGCACTTTAGGGATAATCGAACTCAAGCAATCATAATGTGTGGGCCATGGACCCCTCAGGAGTTGGTCCTTCAATCTATAGGCATAAAAAATACTCTTTAAAAAATCTTTATTTAGATCCAAGAAAATACATGTTGTGAAAAATGGAATTTTGTGTCAGTATTTTGGAAATACTCTTGTGAGTAACGAAATACAAAGACATTTTAAAGAGTTACTGAATTAATGGAGATAAGTGGCATAGTGGACAGAGTTGGTCTCAAAAATCATGATGGTCTGGTTTTAAGTCCTGTCTCTGACATGTATTTGCTATGTGAGCCTGGGCAAGTCACTTGACTTATCAAGTGTTCTAGCCAAATCTATAAGAACATCAGTTTCAAGGAAAGATGCCAACCTATATTAGAGCTGAGAGTTTCCTCACCTGGGACTTCCTTATATTAATGAAATAACTGCACTAGTCTCTATGTCTATTGGTTAATAGCATATTTTGTTATCATATATTTTCTCAAACAATGGATGATGACAGTATAGTTACTAGCACAAAAGCATATTTGAAATAATTTTTGATGTTAAACAGGTCATGATACTTGAAGACTGGGAATCACTGATGTAGTCCAATATTGTCATTTCATAGTTAAGGAAATCAAGGCAGAGAGTAGTCTGGTGAATTGCCCAAGGCCACACAGATGAATCCAATCCACCCACCCTTGCCATTTAAAGTCCTTCACAACTTACGTCCCATCCCCCTTCATTAGATCACTTTCAATCAGTTCCCATCATAGAATCTATGGGAACAGACCCAAACTTGAACCCATTCATGTCACTTCTATGTCCAGCAGTGTTTTTGCTTAGCCATAGATGGACCAGCAAAGTGGTCCTGAGGATGTACTATTGTTGTTTGGTCACTTCAGTCTTGTCCAATTCTTTGTGACCCACTTTGGGGTTTTCTTGGCAAAGATCCTGGAGCAGTTTGCCATTACCTTATCCTGCTCATTTTACAGATGAGGAAATTGAGGTTATCAGGGTTAAGTGACCTGTATAGCAAGGGTCTGAAAATAGGGTGGAGCCAAAATGGTGGAATGAAGGCAGGAACTTGCCTGAGTTCCCTTTCAAAACCCTCCAAATACTTTTAAAAATTACTCCAGCAGAAGACAACTTACAAGATTGGATTGAAAGGTCTGTTACACCACGCTTAGAGGGGACTGCAGCTCAATGCAAGCTACACCAGTTCAGACTAGGCTCCAGAGAGTCCCAAAGCAGGCCTCAGGGCAACTAAATTGCTGGTAGCAGTGGTGTGTTCCAAACCTCTTATCCCACAGACACCAGGGACAATTTGGAAAGTCAGCAGGAAGAGTCTGTCTGCCAGGGTAGGAGCGCAGCACAGTCCAGTGCCTGTCCTGCCAGCACAGCTTGGCCCCAGCTAGCAAGGAATAGGCCTTGAGAGTGACTAAACCAGTGGTGGCAGCAGCTACTTCCTGGGTTCCCAACCCACAGACTGTAAAGGGTTGAACAACTGGTCAGGAGATTATAGGAGTCTCTTTGTTCGCACAGAGGCAGAACTCTGTTGCTTTGTCCACACATGGATCTGGGTCCTACTCCAGGGTGGCACTCCCAGGATGAGAAAGTACACTAGCAAAGCTAAGGGCCACAGTGGAGAGGGGATCCTCCTCACCATTACAGGGCAGAAAGAAGGACTTGTGGTCACTCACAGACCAGAGCCAAGCCAGGAGAGTAGAAAATACATCTCCTTAGACCATACCACCTTGGAAGAATTGAAAACTTCAAGGTCCCTAGAAGTACCTCTGAAAATAGCTGCATAAAACCCCTGAAGCTTGGGACAGTTTGCTGTCCACCCTAGAAACAGAGCCCTACTTTAACATCTAGTTAAAAGTTCAGTAATAGGCTGGGAAAATGATCAAACAATGGAAAAAACAAGCGAAATACAAACAAAAAATTCTATATTATTACGGTGACAAGGAAGATCAAAAGACACACTCAAAAGAGGATAGAAAAGTCAAAGCTCCTCCATACAAAGCATCCAAGAAAAATATGAATTGGTCTCAGGCCATGGAAGAGCTCAAAAAGGATTTTGAAAATCAAGTAAGAGAAGGACAGGAAAAATTGGGAAGAGACATGAGTGATGTAAGAAAATGTAGTAAGTGTCTGATCTTGTATTTGAACTCAGAAAGATGAATCTTCTTGACTCCAAGGCCAGCACTTTATCCACTGTATTACCTGGTTGCCCTGGAAATGCAGCATGGCCTTTCTGAAATAAGTTTTTTGTATTTTTTGTTCCCCTCAGAAGAATGACTGACAGTAAACATTGCTGGGTGTATAGAAAGGGAGTATCATAGAATGCTAGTGGAGGAATTATTTGGGTGGAGGTACAGACTTGTGGAATGCCTCCCATAACTCAGTGTAGGCATCTATTTACTCTACTTTTATATTATTTGATGCCTGAATAAACATTTTATACCGGAAGAGAAATCATCATTCCTCAGTGATTCAGTGTATTCATGAGGAGTATCAATTCCTGATTGAATACAAAGATATGCTCATGGTTACTGTGGTACGCAGAACTTGTCTTGAGCACCCGTCTATAACATATGCTTTCCTTCTGTTATGACTTGCCCCTCTCCTTCCAAATCTTAATCAAGATAAGTCCTTTCCAAATGTATGCTTTTTTTTTAGTCACTCCAATAACCTTTTCATCACTTTTATGTTTATATATGTTTGTATGTTTACATATGTATTTATTTTTATGATTCAGCATAAATGGGAAACAAAATATCATGGACAAGTTTTTCAGATAGCTTCAGAAGAACTTTGCTTCTTTTTTAAGGAAAATTCTAAATTATCTCCCATACTTTTCTGCCTTAAGAAGAAGCATACACTGAATATAAATTAACCATTTCTTTATGACTATAAGCCATCCCGGTGAGCATCCATTATTCCCTACTGTGCAGAGATGCCTTAGAGTCATTGGACTCCATCCCATAATAAGTAATGATATGATAAGATGAAAGTGTGTCTGCACTAACTTCTAAAGTTTAATTCTTTAGATGACAAAAATATAGTCCCTGCTTCTCAACATAATGCCTAGCGTTGTCTCTTTTCATGGTGACACCAAATAAGTGATGCTGACCCAGTGCTTGACTGGAAACCAGATGGAAATCTTTCCATTGGTGATTTTTCTCCCAGAACTGAAAAAGGTCATATTGTATAAAAATTAAAAAAAAAACTAATTTAGTTTAATTTTGCTTTTCCCAGATCATCCATTTAAAATTATTAATGTACTTGAGGCTTGTAGAGATCTGAAATAATTTTAGCTAATAACTTGTTATTGATTCCAAGTGTAACATTTAAAATAATTTGGTCTCAATTCAAGGGCTAAGTTTTGTTTTATTTCTTTTTTAATAAGGAAAGCAATTTTTACAGTGAACATCGCCAGCAAAATCTACTAGTGATTTCAACTTTATGAATAAATTGGTGTAAACATTCATCATATTGCTGCATGAAATTATTTATTTTTTCCATATGACAAAAAGCCTCCTCCCCAAACGTCCTTCATGAGTACAGAGGTGATAGTAGGTTCTGGAAGGCTTTACTGTTAAGTATAAGGCCTGAGATCTTCTGCCAAGATGCAAAACCTTTATGTTTGGTCCCAATTACAGAGAATACATTTGTAACCTGATGACAAATCTACCTAAGTGAAAAAAATGCACATCATTAAGCGAGCCATAGGTCAATGTATTTTTCAACCACAGCAAATCTCAAAGATCATCTACTAGGTTGCAAAGGGTCAGCATCAACAGAGGCAACAGGTATATTTGTGGAATCGTAGTTTTGGGGGCTATAAAAGGAAGGCAGAAAGCATATCAAGTATAACCATTCATTAAATGATTTTTATTTTAGTTTGTTCAAGCATGAAGATATATATATATATATATATGTATACATACACATATGCATATATACACATATACACTTCAATTTTCATTATTCTCACATTCGAAAATTTCATTTTGATACCTACATTTAGAAAGTGATTAGATTGCATCTAATAGTTATAATTTAAGAGAAAATTGAATCAAATGAGAGATGAATAAGTAATTTAAAAGTTTCCCCCATTTATTATATGCTTGTACACTTCTGTAAAAAAAAAAGCACAAACCTATAATTTATACCGGTTGCATTTCTATAAGTCAATGTTATTTAATGAAATACAGATGTCTTATCTTAAATGTAATGTGGAAGTCGCTGAAGTTTTTAAGCAGGGAAGTGATCTGTGCTTTAGAAATAGCAATTTGGTGGCCATGTGGTGGATGGAAGAGAGAAGGAAAGATGACATACAGAGAAGCAGATTATGGTACTGAAACAACAGTCCAGGCTACAAGTGATGAGGGTCTCTACTTCGGAGGGATGTGTGAATAAGGAGAATGAGAGAGATTTTACACATGTTGATCAAGTATAATCAACAAGATGTGGAACTGATTGGATCTGAAGGAGGAGTGACAATGAAGAAAGGTTGATGCCTTTCTCCATTTCTACCTAATTTAGTCAAACATTACATTTCTCTCCAAAGCTCAAAATAAAATGTTTCTAAAACTCTTCTTCAGGGCAAAAGATCTCGGGTCTATTATTTCCTAGTATAAAAAAAAAATAGTAATGGTCAGCATGAAAACCTGCCATTTTACCTGCTTCATTACTTTAGAGTCAAAATTTACAATATACTTTCTTATCAGAAGGCATTAAATATTTCTTTGACCTTATATTTTCCTTTTCTCTATGAAAGTTTGACTTCCTGTGGTGGTTCAGTGCTATATTCCTCTCCAGGTTAAAAGCTAAGAAGTCAGTAGAAAAATTAATCTGTTTCCCTATACCTATATTTTTTAAAAAACTGAAAGGCATTTAAAAATACAGTCAGAGAATTTTGAGCTCTCAAGGAACTTGGAGACCATCTCCTTAACCTCTTCTTTTTTAAAAAATGAGACTGTTGAGATTCAAACTAATGACAATAAAGTAATATCAGTAAAAGTTTCAGAATGAGCACTTCAAGTCAGATCTTTTAACTCAAAATACATTATTCCTTACACTACATCATACTGCTTATTTTCCAATAGGGAAAAATGAAAGATGAAAATCACATTCCTTTCTCCTCCTTTTCATCAATGATTAATTGGCATTGAAAGTCTTTTCATTTCTGTAAAGATGACTATCCTATGATTTTTTTAATGTAACATGAGCAATTATCTACACCCTCCCATAATGTTTGACCAGGACATACCCAACTGAAGTATAAGTGGAGTCCAAACACAATCTCCTTTTCTAGGAAAAAATGTACTCAATGGTGAAGGGCTTTACAGTAGTTCAACAATCCTTTGGTCCCCATGACAGCAGCAGGGATAAGAGATTGGATCAAAGAAAACTGGTTCTTGAACCAGAAAACAAATGACCTAGTCAGTAACCTTTTAAAGGAGAAATTGTACCCTTAGAGTTCTCTTCCTTTAAAATATAGGAAGTCTGGAAGTATTCTCTTATTGATGAAGAAATTGAGGTTTAAAGAACTTAAATGATGGGTCAAATTGATAATGATTATATAAAGTGGTGGAGCCTAGACTTAAGCACGTGACTTAGGACATCTTCAGGACTCTTGACACACCACCATGTTGCCATGCATACATACACAATTATGTATGAATGGTTCTCTATTGTCAATCATATATTTTCCAAATGATTGTAGGAAACTGGTGCCATAGATGGTTCAGTATCTTAGATAATCTAAAATTAACAAAGATTTGCCCTTGGAATATGATTTTATACTTCCATTTGTTGTATGAATTTTTTACTAATATCCTGAGAATTCACAGTAATTCAAATAAATAATGACAATATAGAGTAAATGTCAGGCTATTTTTTTGCCCTCCTAAACCCTTGCTGAGTTCTTCATATGGTTCTAATACTAGATGAGAATAATCTAAAGCAGAGATATGAGTTCTAAGGAGACTTTATAAATGACACTTCGGGGCACAGGGTGGGAAGCCATATTGGGTTTTGGGGAAAAATCATTTTTACCCTGCTACTCCTCGGGTGATAGGGCATTGACTGTCTCAAAATAAAAGGAAAATTGAATATGTAAAATAAATAGCAATTCCCCCGAGGATAAAAAAAGAAAGAAAAAGCGTTCACCCACCTGTGTTCATGGATGCCCACTTCTCTCTTCCCAGATATCCAGTCATTGGCCAAGTCATGTAAATTATATTTACACGACATATCTTTTATTTCAACAAATTTCATTAGGAATGTCCACACATCAATTTGTCACCACATTGCCTTTGCTACTGCAATAGCCTCCTAACAGTTTTCCTCTCTTTTCTAGTCTTTGCCTACTGTAAACTTCCTTACCCATGGCCACCCAATTAGTCTTCCTAAAGCAGTTCGAATAATGTCACTACTTTGCAGAACAACCTTTAAGGGTTCCTTATTTCCTACTGAAGAAAGTTCAAATTATTTAACCTTATATTCAAGAGTCATCACAATATGACCCAGACCAACCTTTTCACATTTATCTGCCAGTTCTCTCCTTCATAGACACTATGGTCATGTGAAACTAGAAGGCTTGCCATTGGTCAAATAGGCCCTGTGCTTTTCCAACACCACATCTGAATGTTGTCCTCTAACATTTCTAACAGTTAAAATGATTTATAGTCCAATTTAAATGACAACTCCAATAAACTTTCCCTGGTTCCCAGTCAGATTTGATCATTCACTCTTAGCATTTACATTTTCTTTCTTCATAAGTTACAGTACTTGTAATTTTCTGCCTTGTGTTATAGCTATATGTGTACTTGTCATCTTTCTATACTTCTGGCTGATATGAAGTACAGCTCCCTATTTTATGTGTCATCCAAAGAGTTCCCACTTGGGGGTGGTAGTGGTGGTTAGGGTATGTGAGAGTCTGACAATCCTTAGAATGATTATCAGTTTCCATAAAGGTAATTATTTTGTGTGAAAATGATGTGATTTTGATGTGCAAATGAAAAAGTAAGCAGAAACCAATGACGATTTTTATTATTTCTTCAAGTGAAAACTAAAAGTTGAAGCATTAAAGTTTATCATGAAAAGGCCAGAACTACTATACCAAAAGTGTGTTCAAGTGATAAAATATTAAGAAGGAAAGACCTGAAGGCTAATAGCCATCATCATTCATCATCATCAATCATCAGACTGGCTTCAATTTTATCTATGAAAGAGGGGGAACTATGACTAAAGATAAGAATCTAAGGAGGGGCGGAGCCAAGATGGCGAAATAGAAAGACACACATACACACAGCTCCGAACCCACAACCCATAGAACATCTGTAAAAAGGAACTCATGGCGAATTCTGGAGCAGCAGAGGCCACAGAACAGTGGGGCGAAGGAGATTTCTGTTCCAGAGGGACCTGCAAACCTCTTGCAAAAGGTCCTTTGGCCACGGACTGGGCACCGTGGACTGGGAGCCCAGCACAGCCCTGCTGCGGCTGCGGCACAGAGAGGAGCAGATCCAAGCAGGCTTCAGGGACAGGATCTCCAGCAGCCACGTGGGTCCCTTCACCCACAGGTGACGGGGGTCGGTGAGAGGGTCTCTTTGGCGGGTCGAGAGGGGAGTGGGGTGCCCCCATAATTCAGGCCACCTCAGGAGGCAACAGCGGAGCCGGGAGCAGACCAGGGCTCCCCAAGCAGGCAGGAGCCTGGATCCATTGTTGAAGGTCTCTGCATAAACCCCCTGAAGGAACTGAGCTCGAGAGGTGGCCCTGCCCCCACCTGAGCACCTGAACTTAATCTCACACTGAATAGCAGCCCCACCCCTGCCCCAAGCCCTGAGGCTGGGAAGCAGCATTTGAATCTAAGACCCCAAGTGCTGGCTGGGAGGATCAGGAGGCAAAGTGGGTGTGAAGAGAATATTCAGAAGTCAAGTCACTGGCTGGGAAAATGCCCAGAAAAGGGAAAAGAAATAAGACTATAGAAGGTTACTTTCTTGGTGAACAGGCATTTCCTCCCTTCCTTTCTGATGAGGAAGAACAATGCTTACCATCAAGCAAAGACACAGAAGTCAAGGCTTCAGTATCCCAGCCCACTCAATGGGCTCAGGCCATGGAAGAGCTCAAAAAGGATTTTGAAAATCAAGTTAGAGAGGTGGAGAAAAAGCTGGGAAGAACAATGAGAGATATGCAGTCAAAGCATGAACAGCAGGTCAGCACCCTGCTAAAGGAGACCCAAAAATATGCTGAAGAAAATAACACCTTGAAAAATAGGCTAACTCAATTGGCAAAAGAGGTTCAAAAAGCCAATGTGGAGAAGAATGCTTTCAAAAGCAGAATTAGTCAAATGGAAAAGGAGGTTCAAAAGCTCACTGAAGAAAATAGTTCTTTCAAAATTAGAATGGAACAGATGGAGGCTAATGACTTTATGGGAAACCAAGAAATCACAAAACAAAACCAAAGAATGAAAAAAATGGAAGATAATGTGAAAGATCTCATTGGAAAAACAACTGACCTGGAAAAAAGATCCAGGAGAGACAATTTAAAAATTATGGGACTACCTAAAAGCCATGATCAAAAAAAGAGCCTAGACATCATCTTTCATGAAATTATCAAGGAAAACTACCCTGAGATTCTAGAACCAGAGGGCAAAATAAATATTCAAGGAATCCACAGAACACCGCATGAAAGAGATCCAAAAAGAGAAACTCCTAAGAACATTGTGACCAAATTCCAAAGTTCCCAGGTCAAGGAGAAAATACTGCAATCAGCTAGAAAGAAACAATTCAAGTACTGTGGAAATACAATCAGGATAACACAAGATCTAGCAGCTTCTACATTAAGGGATCGAAGGGCATGGAATAAGATATTCCACAAGTGAAAGGACCTAGGACTAAAACCAAGAATCACCTACCCAGCAAAACTGAGTATAATACTTCAGGGGAAAAATTGGTCTTTCAATGAAATAGAGGACTTTCAAGCATTCTTGATGAAAAGACCAGAGCTGAAAAGAAAATTTGACTTTCAAACACAAGAATGAAGAGAAGCATGAAAAGGTGAACAGCAAAGAGAAGTCATAAGAGACTTACTAAAGTTGAACTGTTTATATTCCTACATGGAAAGACAATATTTGTAACTCTTGAAACTTTTCAGTATCTGGGTACTGGGTGGGATTATACACACACACACATGCACACACGCACACACACATAGAGACAGAGTGCACAGAGTGAATTGAAGAGGATAGGATCATATCTTAAAAAAATGAAATCAAGCAGTGAGAGAGAAATATATTGGGAGGAGAAAGGGAGAAATGGAATGGGGCAAATTATCTCTCATAAAAGAGGCAAGCAAAAGACTTATTAGTGGAGGGATAAAGAGGGGAGGTGAGAGAAAAAAACATGAAGTTTACTCTCATCCCATTCCACTAAAGGAAGGAACAAAATGCACACTCATTTTGGTATGAAAACCTATGTTACAATACAGGAAAGTGGAGGATAAGGGCATAAGCAGGGTGGGGGGGATGATGGAAGGGAGGGCATGGGGAGGAGGGAGCAATTTGAGGTCGACACTCATGGGGAGGGACAGGATCAAAAGAGAGAATAGAAGTAATGGGGGACAGGATAGGATGGAGGGAAATATAGTTAGTCTTATACAACACAACTATTATGGAAGTCATTTGCAAAACTACACAGATTTGGCCTATATTGAATTGCTTTCCTTCCAAAGGGAAGGGGTGGGGAGGGAGGGAGGTAAAGAAGTTGGAACTCAAAGTGTTAGGAACAACTGTTGAGTAATGTTCTTGACACTAGGAAATAAGAAATACAGGTAAAGGGGTATAGAAAGTTATCTGGCCCTACAGAACAAAAGAGAAGATGGAAACAAGGGCAGAGAGGGATGATAGAAGAGAGAGCAGATTGGTCATAGGGGCAATTAGAATGCTTGGTGTTTGGGGGGGAGAGGGGACAAAAGGGGAGAAAATTTGGAACCCCAAATTTTGTTAAAATGAATGTTAAATAAAAAAAATAATAATAATAATAAAAAAGATAAGAATCTAAGAACAAAATATTCAACAATATGGAATAATAAAGAACAATAATGATTTTGGAAGACAATGTAATTCAAAATGTCTATTCTAGCTTGTATTCTTGAGAGTTTTATTGAATATTTATATGTTTTCCCCATCTTATATATAAAGATCTCACCATTTCCTTGAAACAGAGAAGTCCCGTGAACAAGATCAAACCAGAAAATAGTTTTCCAAACATGAGATTTAGAGTGTCATTGAATGTTAAACTGAAGCCATAAATATTACCTAAGTTAACCTTCTTTCTGCTTTTGCTACAGCATGTCTATTGGGGCAGGTAGATAGTGCAGTGGATAGAGCACCAGTACAGGAGTCAGGAGGACCTGAGTTCAAATCTCGCCTCAGAGAGTTGACACTCACTAGCTGTGTAACCTTGGCCAAGTCACTTAACCCCAATTGCCTCATCCTGGGTCATCTCCAGTCATCCTGATGAATATCTCGTCACTGAATTCAGATGACTCTGGAGGAGAGGTGAGGCTGGTGACCTGCACAGCCCTCCCTCACTCAAAACAGAGTCAAGTGCAAATCATGTCATTATTTCTCTGATGGCATGGTCTTCTTCAGCAAGGAAGGATGAACACACAGTATGTATATAATATTTATGCACTAAGAACATAAACTTAGTTTTTCTGGTATTTAAGTAAGACATGTAGTCGTTAAATTTATATGGCAGCTAAAATGAGATAGCAGAAAATAATTCTAAGTACTAAAGGCATTCACCTTTTGAACTCCACAGTGTCATTATCTATGCTCAGAACACTTTTAAATTATAAACAACGTACTGAAAATTTTCACATGCATAATGGGAAAAAGATGGAAAGTAAGCTGCTTGAAGGAAGAGACTGATTTTTTTTCTCTTTTGTATCCCCTGTAACTAACACAATACTTGTAGAGAGCAGGCACATCACACAGTGATTATTAGAATTATTAGAATCAATATTCTACTCTCTACAGATAAATGAAACTTCTCTTTACCCCAAACTGTTAACATTCTCCTTAAGTAAATCCTTTCACAAAAAAAGCCTTTGATTTTCTTTTTACTACATTTCTATTACACGATATGCCTTCTTTTACTAAGGGTTATAATTAGAGAAATAGTAAAAATATTGGGAAGAAAAGTAAACAAAATGTGAAAGTCTACTCCTCAACTCAAAAAATCAATGCTTGCACATGGCAGGGGATAATTTATCTCAATATGTGAAGCTACTGATACAAGAATTGTTTACACACAAGATTCTGCTTCCATCTATCCATATGTAATCTATATGTAATTTTAACATAATTAATCATAAATACAAATTGTGATCTTCCCATTTCTTATTCAATGATTTCCATGAAATATTATGCTCTCGTGGCTCATCATCCAGCGACCAGGCTAATGCTGTTGAATATCTTTGACTTTTGATTGGATGGTCCTTCAGAGAATAGTCACATGCTGATTTGTAACAAGATTCTTAAAGGCATTCAAACACTTTAGCAACTGGAGGAACTGATGATCTCTGGCAAAGTCTTTGAGAACTTGGGATCATTTCTACTCTGTGGTAAGGCAATGCAGGTATTAAAAAATAAAAGAAAAAAAAAACTCTGCTGTATACAGCTAAAGTCTACAGCTGAAGGATACATTGAAGATACTTTAGTCCAATCCCCTTGAGGGAAAAATAATGATTTATTATACTGTGCAAGAAAAGTTATTACACCGTTTAAATCCAACTTTATGTGCTTAAAGGTTGTCCATGCTGAAAATGTCACTTGACCTTAATAACTCTCTAGGAATTCTAGAGATAGCTGCAAGGTATTTCCAGTTTTCCCAGGTCCCAGATAAAGTGAGAGCTTTCTTGTTTTGGGTGCTCAAACCCAGGAGCTCCTGAGGGGTCCACCACAAGTTTCTGTTCTGGGTTCCAGGTACTCATATCTATCTCACTCTACCTTGATTTCTGGCTGCCCTCTTGGCAAAATTTCTTACCTACACTTAAGGTACATGAGGTTCACATGTGGAAAACCTATGTCAAAATTCTATATAATAGAAAACTCCAGAATTTGGGGAGAAAGAACCAGACTTCCTTTCCAGCTTGCTCACCTCTGCCAAATTAACTAATAAATTTCTTTCTAAAGTTATTTCAGATTTTGCAGTTCTTGTGAACCACACTTCTTTGCTACAGACCAGGTAAAGGGGGGGTCAAAAAGGTTAAGAGGCAAACAGGCCCATTGACTTCAAATCCAGTGCTCTTTCTCCTACACCATACTGCCTTCTTATACTCAGGATAAATATAAGGTTCAAGTATCCTAATCAACGGGGCTTAGCACTTTTCAACAGCCCTCATAAACATCTTTATTGGAGTCCATAAGAGTTAATATAATTGGTTATGTAGACAGAGTGATGGTTGCAATTTGCTAGTAGCTTTCTAAGGGTCTATGGAAAAATGCTATTTTGATAGCATCTAGGTTACATCTGTTCAGTACTTCCTGCCAATTATGAAAGTTTGCTAGGGTACTTATAGCACCACAAATTAAGAGCAACTGTCAAAGATCCCTTTACTGATGCAACATCTAGTACCCATAATGAGTCTAATGGATTAGGAAGACCTTTGCAATTTGTCAATATCATGCCGAGTAATTAAGTTTCTTTGAACAAAACCAATATTACACAAGATGACTTTTAGAGTTTTAAATGGTAATAAGGACAATCATAACTCAGAAAACAAAACAGTCCTAGGATATCTTATGATTAGTGTGTTTTTGAACCATTTATGAATTTTGGGACAATTTGTATTGTAGAAAATATAGCAAATAGATTTTGAATTAATGAATAAAAAGTTGATGAGCCTAAGATATACAATATTTTATCTTCATTTGATCTATATTTTGACTTTGTTTTATTTCAATTTAGGAAAAGTAGTCGCAGATGAACAATTTTCACACTTTAAATTGTGTTATTTAAAGCTGTCAGGGGAGCAAAATGGAGTGCTCTAATTGAGGAGTGTCAAACTGACCTTATATTAAAAACAAACAAAATTTATGAATGTAAATTATACAAATTATTCAAATATTTGTATAATTTAACATATTTATAAATTTTACAAGTTGAATCAATTGTGTTATAACTAAAAGGGAAATCTTACTCTAAATTTCCATACCCATCTCATATCCAATTAAGTTGTATTTACCTCACAAAGACAAATTTATCCTCATTAAACTAGTATCTATGCTAATAATGGTATCAGTTGAATAGCTGTTATTAATATTCTATATTAGACTAAATATGATTTATAGGATTTAAATCTGAATTATATTTTAAAATAATGACTTAAAAAATGAAATACCATAAGAATACTATTATAATATTCATTTATGATGTAATTATATGAGACTATTTTGCTTGAACATTCCTTTAACTCCTAACCTAATTATCAGTAAATCATGAGCTATCAGGAAAGATCATCAATTTTGAAAGCTATAAATTCCCCACAAAACCACTTTTAAACATGCTAAGTAGATGCATATTAAATCTGTTCAATACAAATTAGACACTATTTTAAATAGAACTGTCATGGAAACAATTTCCTTTACATCTCAGAAGAATTTATATGAATTTTATAATACTTAAGTATCTAAATACATATTCCTTTCAATATGTAATTATTCATCGCTAGGGCTATATCTACCAATGAACTCATAAATAAATGAAACATTTGATAACTATCTCACCTCATTTTCATTTATACAAATCTATTCCTCATGGAGTAGGGACAATAAAAGTGACAACATGGTTTCCTTGAGTATGAAGCCCCCAGGCATGGGGGTGGGGTGGGGTGGGAATCTATGTAGCTCTGCTTGGTCAGCTTACTTCAGGGACAAAGTAAATTTGGAGTCACATCAAGAATCCCAACTTCATGGTCCTACAAATAGATAATGCAAGCACAGATAATGAAGGTATTTGGTGTCTGCAAGAATATTTCTTCTATCTCCTCTCTTCTCTCCTGTCTTTTCTTTCTCTGTATCTATCTGTCTGTGTCTGCCTCTGTCTGTCTGTCTGTCTCTGTGTGTGTTTGTCTGTCTGTCTCTCATTGGTCAAAATCAGAATTAAAAGAAATCGAAAGAAGCTACAGAGATTAAACCTAAAAGACGTGCCCAGCTGAATTCAGGTACTTTTCAGTCAAAAATCCTCTGCTGCACATTTTGTTTAAGTGTTACTGTTTGTTTCTATTACTGTTGGAAACATCCAACAGGGTGATTTGTGCAATTGGAGAAAAGTGCCTTTGTTTTTGTTTTTTAAAGAACACTTGGTTAAAAACAATGCAAAACCCACCATTACCAACAAATCAAAAACTAACTCATATTATGCACTTATAAATATTCACTAATGGTTATTCTGAACTCAATTCCGTTGACATCTGCTAGAAGAGGAAGCAGAAATGCAGAAAATACTTCTACTTCTTCTCTAGATAGAGATTCGATTTTGAAATGATGCATTCATTCCGCCTACATGGTAACCTTGCCAAGACTATAAGCATATTCCAGAAGGAAATCATTTAGGTGTGAGCTAAATGATATGATCCAAAAATCGATTGTTCTGGTCTTGAATATCAGACCAGTGCAGTAGTTCATCTAAGATTTTTCTGCCTGCCCCTCTTCAGTCCACAGATGTTTGGCTGCTCTACACATTCTTCCTCCTCTTTGTCCTTTTTAAAAGCAGTGCATGGTGAAAATTGTCCTTACTGTATTTTTAATATTCTGGTAAATGTTTAAAAATGTCATTGAAATGTATAAAAATTGCAGTATTTTTTTTTAAAAGAGCAAATGAAACAAAACTTAATTAATTCAAATAATTGGGATGAAGACCTAGCTGAATTAACAAGACATCTGTATTGGATTAACATGTTTAGATGGTTTTAATAGTTTCCAGTACTTGACAGGATTTCTGATCTCAATGAGAACTGCACCTCCCGGAAGCTTATCACACACTTCATTCCCATGTTAGACAATTCTTGTCCTTGTCTTTTCACAAGTTCACCACAAGGGGTCCACCTAACTTTCTCCTGAAAACACAAGAATATAGTAACATACAGGCTGTTCACTGTTTATCTTTCACTTAAAACACAATTGGCCGATCTTCATTTTTGATCATTCACTTTTTGATGGTAACTTTTTTCTTGGTAGTTACTTAAGTTTTATTTGTTGCAGTCTCCTTACAACTACCATATACCTCCCCAATGCTCCTTGATTGAAATTCATTATTAAAATTTTTCAAATACTGCAGTGTTCTGTTCACCATAGCAATATAGAGGAGAAAGTGAGGCTGGTGACTTGCACAGCCCTCCCTCACTCAAAACAAAGTCAAGTGCAAGTCATGTCATCATTTCTCTGATGTCAAGGTCTTCTTTGGAAAGGAAGGACAAACACGACACAACACCACCAAAAGAATAAAAAGATGGGCCATTATTTCTGACAGAAATTTGGGGTCATTAAAAGAGATGGCAAATATATATTGGATAAAAATTTGAATTAATAATGGGGAAGGTAGCTAAACCATAGTATGTTTAATGAATAAATAAGAATGAATTATTATGAATATGTTGAATCACAATATACAAAAGATCCTGCTGGTCTACTTAGTAAGCTAACTATTTTCCTTCAATCTTACACTGCATAGTAAGAGGTAAATTTCATCCCTAATTATATTTTAATTATGCAAAATTATATTAATTTTACTTTAAATATCTTATCGATTTGCCACACTGTAGAAAAAAATATTGGCCTTAGATCACTATCACTTTTATAATCCATTTTAATTAGCCTCTCCAGCTATAGAGTTCAACTTCCTTCTTCCAGTAACAGTAGCTATAAATTTCTTTCCTTATAATTAATTTTCAACATTTCCTTCTATTATTTTGCAAAACATTCCTTCCCAAGCAAAGGTTGGAAGGAATGGGAGAAGAACATAGTCAGCAATTCTTATTCAGGTAATATAGGCTTAAGTAAGAACTGGCTGAGGATATGTAATCTGATTACAATCTAAGAGTTCACAGGGACCGAGAGAGGCAAGATAAAATGGGATTAGGTTATAATGTATTTTGTAATATTCCTTCTAGTTCTAAAATGCCCATTCCAAATTTCATTGAGAAATTCTTGGTTTTTTAGGGAGGCCATTAACACAAGTCTATGTAGAAAGGCATATTTTCAATTCAAGGCGAATATTTATTATGCACTCACTGTGCTAAATACTGTGGATACCAAAATAAAAATGAAGCAATCACAATGGCTTTATATTCTGCTCATGGTGGTGAGGATATGTGTCACATGTAAGGTAATAATCTAAAGAAAGTGGAGTCTCCCTCGATCAGGGAAAGTTTTATGGAAGAAATCCTACCTGAGATGAGGTTTAAGATAGATCAAGATTCTTAGATCCTGAAATGGAGGAGTGCATTCTAAGTGTTGAGGTGGTGGGGCAGAGATAGGATAGATCTTGAGTGTCACTGGAGCAAATTTACTGAAGTAGGAGATGTAATAAGTCGAGGGCACAATCGGTGGCCCAGTTTGGTTGGCATGTAGTGTCAGTGGAGGGTACTAATTTATAATAAAACATAAGAAGATCAGTTCAACCAGATTGTGAAAAACTTTTAATGCCAGAATGAGGCATTTTAATTAATTTAATCTAAGTATTTTAATATAGAGAAAATGATGAGCAACTGAAGTTTTTTTTTTTTTTTTTTTTTAAGGTGGGGAGGGATGGAGGGAGGCAGACAGGAGAGACCAAGATAGAGACACAGAGAGAGGGTGGTGTGTGTTGACACTTTCCAAACTAGGTCTTAGGAAGATTATTTTGACTGCTGTGTGGAAAATGGATGTGAGATGGGAGAGAATGGAATCAAAGAAGCTATTGTAGTAGGAGAGGTAAGAGGCATTTTAGAATCAGTAGAAAGAAAAGTTTCCTAAAAAAATTGCTGTTGCAAATTGGAATGGCCTGCTTAAGGAAATAGTTCTCTATCACTGTCTTCAAGTGGAGGTTGGATTACCACTTTAGGGGGATCTTATTGAAGAAATTCCTATTCAAGAGCAAGTTATAGTATATGAATTCTAAGATCTCTACAATTGTCAGATTTTGTTATTTTTATCACCACATTTTTTTGTGGGGGAGAGAGGAATCTGTCAAACATAGTTTTATTGATGTAGGAAATTCTTGACGAAGAAACTACATCTACCAATGTAGATTAGGAATTGTTCTCTAATTTAGAGTTATTTGGGGTATTCAGAAATTTAATGACTTACCTTAAGGGTCACAAAGTTGGTATATGTTAGAGACAACATGAATCTCAAGCAAGCTATCACTATGCCATCATGGCTTTTATTAGACCGCATCAAAACACACTTAATATTCTTGCTTTCCGATTGACACTGAGAACTAATTTTACTTCTAGCATCTAAAAATAAATTTACACATTCACTAAAGACATGTCAAGTTGTTAATATTCAATATCACTCGTTTACTCTGACCGTTGCAGAGCAATTCAGCCTCTAAAGTCATGAAACCAATGCACTTGGCCATTATCCTGACCCTTTAAATCCAGTTCCTACTTATTTCCTATTTTGAAGTCAATTGAATACAACTGTCTACTGTCTACATAACATTATACAGGAGTGATGGGAGAAATACAAGCTACAGATAAGGTCCAGTGCCCTCATGGACCGTCCAGTCCAAGAAAGTAATAAAATAGCAACTCACATAACTGTAATGGCATTGTTGTTTTATATTCTAGCAGCTTTGAAGACAAGTAGAGAGTAATATGTTTGACCAATAAAATTATTTGTAGCTCCTTTACTCATATTTTTCCTAATTATTAAACTGGATGAAATTCTAAATAAACACAATTAAAGTGGCTCACAACTCTGAATATTCCTTAGCAGAGCAGAAGTTGCTTATAGCAGGAACTGAAAATGTGAGAAGAAAGTACCTGATAAACTTTCAGGTTAGAGAAGTGTAAATTACTTACTCTCATGATGCATGACACAACAATGCAAAAACAAGCCTTCTTTTCATTTATTACTGGAATGGACTCCTTTGAGAATTAAGCAGCTAAGAAAAAGTGTTTGTGCAGAATAATGATTTCTTTCAACAAAATTATATTCTTCTCTCATCTAGGAAAAGTTTTTTATGGTAGTAGACATTGACTTATCTCATTTAACACCTAGAATATTTGGAGAAGAAAAGTGTCCTGCTAGTTTTGGCTTATCACACATAGAAAATATAACATTGATGGATATAGATATGCAAATATCTATACATAGATATTTGCATATCTATATCTAGGCATAGATATGTACATATATCTATATATTCAAACAGATATTTTACAGAATAATGAAGTCTCTCAAAAATTTGAATTATGAGCAAGATGTTTCAAAGTAAAGATTACCAAATTTTATAAAATAAGGCATTGGTTTGTTTGGGAGCATGTATAAGAATTGAGTTTCCTGAATTACTTTTAATAGCTATCTGCATCCAGATTGCAAATTTTTGATTATTTTCTCTAAAACAGCAGGTACTCAGTTGCCTGATTTTGTATATGACATGGCTTAGTCCTCCATAAAGACAGCATAAATTTGTACTTTGTGATGATACCATATTGGCAGGTTGAAACGGGGATAAGGATTTGAGAGCAAAGGAAGGACATGCAAGTTACCTTGAGGTTGGGGAAGTCCCTTAAGCTCTGTGGGTCACATTGTACTCATATGCCAGAGAGGAAGGAAAGAATCAGAGGAATGAGAGCTGGTAATTTTAAAATTCATCACATTGGTCCCCTTTTCAAAGATGAAGAAAGTGAGGTTCTGAGCATCAGTAGAGTGAGTTGCTTCCAAGGTAACTCAAAGAGCATAAAAATCAGAGCCGGGAATGCAAGGCTCCTTTCACATTGCCTTTATAAGACAGACTAGATGTTCTCTAAAATTCTATCTGGCTCCGAAATTTTAACATTCTATGAAATTCAGTCTAACGTGACACCACTCAACACAAACATAGGAATTCCCAAAATAGGTGTTAACATTGCCTCAGTGTAGGAGGGAGGAGGATTTGTTTATGGGTAAAGTCTGATAGAAGTGTCAAGTTGTGACTTGGGAAAAGACAAAGCATCTATCTAGAGAAAGGACTTTTTTCTTTCTCAATTACCCTTTCTCATCCATCCTTTGCTGAGTATTTCTATCCACTAATTTCATTTACCCATTTATATTTGTTTTCTCTTATTCCTTCACCATAACTTTTCTCCTTTTGTTTTTCTTTATCTTCTGGTTTCCCTATTTATCTTTCTGCTTGAATTTCATTTTTTGTTACTCACATTCTTGTTAATTACCCGGGTTCACATCTGGCCTCAGACATTTACTAGATATGTGACCCTGGGCCAATCACTTAACTCTGTTTGCCTCAGTTCCTCATCTGTAAAATGAGCTGGAAAATGAAATAGCAAACCACTCTAGTACCCTTGCCAAGAAAATCCCAAACGTTGTCACAGAGGGTCAGACAGGACTAAAACAACTCAACAACCACCACAACAAAAGCCCCCTAATTCCAACCTAAAATTTTCATAAAAGATAAAAATGTTATATTATTAGCAAATAAAAATCATTTTTATTTTAAATAATATTCTGTTTTGAACATTCAAAACAAATTTGTACAAAACTACAAAGCAACTAAAATCTTAAAAAATCAAAATAAAAAAACCTCTTTCATATTATTAAATCTTGAAAATAGTCCTTCCTTAATTAGGGCACTAATTGATCCGCAAATCTAAGAATTCCAAATGGTTGTCAGATTATGTTCAGCATCTTCCCTCTATTTCTGCTTCCGTTATTGACTTTGGCTTATAACTGTATGTTGTAGGTAAAGTAAGAACCCCTTGTAATACAGCATCCACATGAAATTAAGACCCTGATAGGACAAAGTTAGTGTATATGGTGAGATATTTTCTTATCACCGGCAGTGCAAGGGAGAATCCAATTAATATTAAGTTGTGTTGAGTCAAAAAATATTATTCTTGGAGTTAAAAACCAAGGTCCAACTTGTGGCTCTGACATTAACTATGTAAGTGTATGCAAATAACCTTTGCTTGCTAAAGCCTCAATTTCTGCATCTGTATAATGTAGAAGAAAATGCCAATAACAACCATATATTTACCGATAAGTAGATAGTGGCATAAACATCATATGCTAAATAAAAACAACATGCGATCTGAATACCATGTAAATAATTTGTCGGAAATGTGACAAAAATGTGACCATTTTAAATCTCAAAAGATTTTCTACTTTTATCATTTTAAATGCATAAGTAATATCTACAGGCTTCCTATATTATAATGATCCAGGAAGCATGGGAACTGACAAGTCCAGAGACCATCAGAAGGATAAAAAAAGATGTAAGAGGCAAGTATTAATAACTCCTATAAAGTATCTAACATGCTGAAAAAATGAAGAAAGATGTCAGATTTTAAGGCATAAATATTATACCATTCAGTGATTAAATATTCTTTGGATGAAAATAACAAAAATAACCTAGATACATAATACTTGTTTTCTTCATCTTCTGAACATGAAATTCTTTTTAAAATGTCAATAGCTCAGAGAGTAAGCCAAATTGTTTGATGACAGGATGTAATTATATCCACCAGCAATATTATATACCTAAAAGTGTCTGTAGGTAAGCAAATATTTCATTTGTTTTCTGTGCATGGCAGTCCATGTTTATAAATGGGCTAATATGTATCAATAAAAGTATGGGTTGACTGAAAATGCTTTCTATTAAACTTTATCCCCCTCATTCGCAAAGAAAGTTTCCTTTTTTTGGAGGCAATTTGTTTTTGTTGTTAGCGGATGTTGTTTTAGTTCCTGATGTAAGTTAACAAAGAAATGAAAAGTGAAGTCTCAGTCTAATTTCTTTTTTTTTGGTGCTTTCATTTACATTAAACATGGAATTTCTGTTAGTCCTTTGGATTGATATTAATTTCCAACTCATGTTGGATAGTACATTAGTTTGTGACTGAATGTTAATAAGTGCATTCTCTGTCTGTGTAAATACACTAATGTACATGCACACATGTGTGCACTTTTATCATTTGACACTAAAAAGGTGAAGTGATTTCTCAAATACAAGTGGCCGCAGTATGACTAATTCTGAGGAACATCTGAAATTTTTCACCATTTATTTAATTGTTAATTAAAATGCATAAAATAATTATTTTACTCATATTATATACTTCTTTATAATAGAAGAAAGGGCATATAATAATAAAAAAGGCTACAACAGATAGATTATTTTCTTTAGAATATTTCCAAGTTAAGATGCTAAACAATTTCTATAGTGAAATCTGCCAGTCTAGAGTTTGATGAATATAGGCAGATAAGTTGCTACTGTAGAAATAGTAGAAGAAATTCTTTCATTACCTACGAGGCTCCCACTAAGCTAAAGTTTAGAAAGACTAAGAGAAAAATCTTTCTTTTTTCTAACGTACAAAGGACTGCCACAAATCAGAAAGAAATATGACCCTTTTGTTACAAGGAAATAGGGAATTTATGATGGACCTTCATGAATCTTACTAATGATTAATCTTTTTGCTTGTTGCATATTTGTGTTGTGCTTCTGGTTATTGGACCAAGAACATGCCTTCCCTCCTGTAGCCTATGTAAATGACTTGTGATTAATCATAAATCAACATTTTTTTTTTACCTAAGTCTGTGACAGAAAGACTATCAGAAAGAGACAGAGTGACAGAAAGAGAAAGACAAAGAAAAGATGGAGAGGAGAAGGAAAGCACTTAGTTTGTGCCAGGCACTGTGCTAAGGTCAGTGGGTACAAATCACAACTAACCGAGCAACTTTCTCATCTTAAAGATCTTATTCCCCAATTGAGGAAGACAACACTTTTAAAGGGAAGCTGGAAAAGAAGGAGAATATGGTAAGAATTAACTTGAAAGCAGCATAATATACTGATTATTGGCACGATAATGTGAAAATTCACCTAACAGAACCCATGGAACCAGTAATGAAGTCCTAGGCTCTGGGAAGAGGAAGAGGAAGATAATGGACACTTGCATAATAATAAGGTTAAATGTGGTAGGGGAGCCTCATCATCCACAATGCAAGGACAAGCAACAGTAGAGCTATTGAATTATGGTGTTTTAACTAGAATCACTGATAGTTAATCTGCTATGAATATCGTTTAAGAATCACACAGGTGCTACGGAACTTTGTTATCAATATTTCTCTCGCTGGACTCCCTCATTTGCTATTAGTTCTATAGCACATTATTCAAAATTGGTGATTTTTACCACATAAGCCATTCTGATCATCATTTGAGAATGTCTTCCATTTTTGAATACTTGATCATTACTCTAACTGCTAATGACATGAGCTGTTAAATAAGTTTTCACTGGATATATTATTGGGATTTAATTCAGCTTTTTACTCTTCTGATCCAGTGATAAATATTTCAAAACCTCTACATTTTAAGACATCTGCAACAGTGAATGAAAGCAAGCCAAGTTCATATTTGTAAACCTAATAATAAGAACAATATAAAAAACAATAAACATTGATATGAGAACTTTATGTTTTACATATTTTATTTCATCTGATCCTTGCAAGATCACTGTGAAGACAAGGCCATTATATGAATTTATCTTCTAGTTAGCCTGCGGGAAATTTTTTGGGAAAAAATTTCTTATTGAAGTTTACTATCCCACAAGGAAAAACAATGACAACGAAAATCACATAAAAGTGTAGGGGGTTGGATCAAAAAATATATATTTATACATAGGATGAGAAAAAGGTATTGGAAAAAAAATAGAGAAAAAAGGTAAACTAAATAGAATATGAAACATGGTGCAGAATTCACTCTGCTGTTGGCTTTGGCAACTATTTTCAGAACATTATCCATCATCTGGTATCTGTCTTTTAAAACACTAACACTTGTCACAACTTTTCAGTGGTTCTAATCTTTGCTGTTAAGTTTCTTCCATGAATGAGTTAATGTAAACATGCCATCAGGCTCAAAATTGTACTAGAGTTTGGAAAATAAAAGATGAGAAATATTACCACTAAAGTCTGCAGGACTGGAGAAATAGCACTAAATTCTGATCTCTGGAGGTTTTCTATCTGATCCTAGTTTTTTGGGGTTTTTTTCAGAAAGGATTTCTGTAACCAAAGAATCAGAGAACAAAGATATAACATATGGAATAAAAAATGGTACAAGGTGTCATGTTCAGTTAAAAGCTCCTTTCTCGTATTTTTACCACTCTGGGTTGGTAAAACATGCTTCCAGCAGATGGCGTGTTGCATAGGTAATAAAGATGTTCACACTTCAAGAATCATTAATTGCCTAAGGAATCTTAGGGGAGGAGAGAAGGAAAGAATTCTGGGGAAATGTCACATGTATTTTCTGTTGCCATTTATTCTTCTAACCTGTATACCATCTCCATTTTCATTACTCACAGAAGGGCACACTCATATATACAGCAGACTGATGAGCAACTGAAATACTCTGAATTGCAGAGACACTTTAATGGCTATGCTTGAAAACATTTCATCGCACAGAAAACATGCCCAAGCCCTTCTATTTGATCTTACAGCTCAAATGTCAACTATGCCATGCAATTTATGTGAGTTGAAAGAGGATAAAATAGAAACAAGTACTTTAAACATTTCATTTGGCTTCACTAGCATTTGATTCATTCTAAAATATCCAGTGGCATCTAACAAAGAAAATACAAATCAGCCATCCTGGACATGTCAAGGACTCTGAAAAACCACTGGAGAATGTGTGAAAAAAATGTTTTTACTTTCTTTCACTGAGGGTATTATGAATAAAAACATTGATAGTCTTCCAGACTCTAGATTGGAAAACACATGGAAAATGAGTAGTGTGGCTACTATTGGTGCACAATTTACATATCAATACAGCGAATTCTTTTGCCATAGTGACTTTGTAGAAATGATGATGACTGAGCTCTAAGAACTGAAGTGACAGGTTTGGGCACACAAAAGGGTCACCTGAATTTTCTCTGCTTTCATGCCAACATTCTGGATGACTTTTCCCAGTAGAATGAACTCAGCCTTTCATTGTTCTGGGAGCTGTAAGCTAGCATTTCAGAAGTCTGAATCAGGCCAAAGAGGCGTATTTTTCATTTAGAGGAGAAATTACATCCAACAATTTTTCAAAGAGAAAAAATCTTTGCCAAAATTTCAAAGCCCAACAGCTTGAGGTCTCTGTCTTTTTTTTTTTTTTCATTTTTGGTTTCCTTACTTTTTTTTCCACATGTTAAATAAAATATGAATATATTTGTTCAGTAAAGCCAAAATATGAGCAATAATATGTCAAAATGGGCATTTTTTCATTTTTTAACATTTTTCTATAATTATATCTTATACTACCTGTAGTGGCTAAGCAGGAAGATAAATTAGTTTAGCTCTGGTATACAGAAAATTAAACTTGAAGAAACTATTGTAAATTAGAATCAGTAGCAATAAACATGAAATATTTCATTGTATGATATATTCTGAATGTTCTAATGATAAATTTAGAAGATGGCTTGATAAATAATACAGTTAAAATACCAGGAACCAAAGAAGAGCAGAAGTTTGGTTAATATTTCCTAGTGATGAGTCTCACATCATCAAGGTGAAGGAATAAGAAAGAAGGACAAAGAGAAGAAAGAAAAAAGAAACAAAGCAGTACAAGAAGAAAATGTTTTTTCATAGTTACAAGGAAATAGTCTATCAAAATATGATACCCAGATTTATTCAATTTTCCCTTAATAGCTAATGAGATTTCCCCCCTAATAAACCAAACTGAAACTTATAGGCTTAACATATTTGTCTTCTTTATTCAAATGCTCCCTATATTTATATATCTATCTCTGAGGTGCCTCTAGAAATCCAATTATTTATTGTCAGTTTCCTGTTTGACACTACTTACTGGATATTGTTCCAGCCCCATGCTTAATGTGATCAACACTCTGCTCATCACTATTTCCTGAACCCCTCCCCCCCAAAAAAATCAAATTTTCTTCTTTACTCTGCTGTGTCAATGTTGTGGCATGGTAATGCAAAAAAGCCAATGTTATCTTAGCCTTTGCTAACAGATCCATAAGGTCCAATATAAGGGTGTTGATAATCTTGCTATACTTTGCCCTGATCAAAACTACTTCCAGAGAAGTGTGTTCAGTGCTAGATAACCTATTCTAAAAAGCACTTAACAAATTAGAACTAGTTCTCAGAAGGGTGGGTTGGATGGTATGGATAGCCAAAATCATGCTGTCTGCAGATTGTTTGACAGTGGACCTACAGAAGGCAAACATGAAGAAGTGATGATGACAGCTCATGTAGAACAAAGATTAGACTTGATATGCTTAACTCTAGAAGGCAAGAAAAAAAATAGTAAAAATTTGAGAGGCAGATTTCAGCTTAGTATTGTTAACAGCTACCTAAAATTAGTCAGCCAAAAGTGAATTAGACTGCCTTGGGAAATAGTGAATTTCACGTCACAAGAAATATTCAAGCAGAGGTTGGATGACCAAACTGCAGCAAAGATGCTGTAGAGGGGATTCTCCCTTCAACTACAAGTGAAACTAGGTATTTACTGATGTGGCATAATAAAAAGAATCAGTGCAACCCCCCAAAATCACACACACAGACACAAACCAAAAACAAAACAAAACAAAACGAAACAAAACAAACAAACAAAAAAACTGAAGCACAGTTTCTCTTTGCACACACAAGGTCCCTGTGAAGAGTGGGCTTAAATTTAAGGGGAAAATGACAATTTATAACTCCTGGTTTCTGAACATCTTTTATTCTTTTTGCATGTATAGGTCTCTACTGAGTCTAAGAGTTAGTCTACTGCTCTAATCTTGAAGTTAACTTTCTTCAGTGTGTCTAGTTTGTCTTCAGAGCCTGATTTCTGAAGCCAATAAAAAGTCCAAATTTCCCTCCCATTTGAAGTTCAGTGGCTCATTTTCTAGTCAAAGGTCACAGGAGAAGAAAAAAAAAAACTTATATTCTCATACCTATCAACTGATGCTTTGTTACAGGCTTAGTTGAAATATCAGATCCAGAATTTTTAATTTTATTCAAAACTCTTTTTTTTTTAACCAACCATAGACATTTCTGATTGACTGATCAAATAATTGATTAAATAGTTGTCCACACATTGTTCATACCTAGTTTATTTTGTAACTGAATATTTTATTCTATAACTCATTCAAAGAGTTTTTCCACTTGGTAATAGTATTAAAGCACAGAACATTTTGTTATATCCATTTATTATACATAATGAGCATAAGGCATGTTTATATATTATTTTTTTTTTCCTTTTTACATTCATATTTTAAGTATTTTTGTCTACCTCTGTTATTTTATCAGTGGAAGTGACTACCAGTGTAGGTATTCTCTCAAATGATAGAAAAAGTCAGAAATTCCTGTGTAATTCATAGACTTAGAGACTGGACTTGATCACTGAGAATGTAAGTGACTTGTTCATGGAGACCAAGATAGTATGTATTTGAGGCAGAACATGAAGCTTGTCTTAAAATTAGACCTTTGATCCACTATATATATATTTTGTCATATGTTGGATAAACTCCTTAAGGGCAGAAATTTTTGCCTCTTTTTGCATCCTTAGTGCTTAGCACAGTGCCTGACACATGGAAGTGACTTAAGAAGTGAAATTCCCAATATGATAAAAGATAATGCTAGTACAAATTTAGCAGTAAGAGATAGATGAGCCAAAGAACAATTAAAATGTAAGACTATCTGGCATTTCAGACACAATGGAACACCTAATTACAGGTATTGGCGAAGTACAATCTTCACATTGGGCTGATTCTGAAAACGATCAAATGATTCCTTAATAATTAATATGAGAAATATTAATTACCTACCATTCCTTGACATGGACCTATTGTTACATCTTTTATGAATCCAAATAAACCTAATCCTTTATCTATTTTAGTTATGTCTCTTCCCTACCCAATATTAAAATGTGTACTATAGTATAATATTTTTGAATTTTACTATAAATACAGTATAAATTTTTGGAGGGTAGGAATCATTTCTGCTTACTCAATGAATGCTAGAAACTTTACCTTATTGGATAAGTTCATACAATAATTATAGTACAAGTCACACTAAGTGCTTGATAAAATTATTTTATATTTCACAAGTGAAGTGTTTAAAAAAAATAGGAAATTCTCCATCGAGTTCCCTAAGTTTAAACTCTTCTAGATCTAATCTTGGATTGTTGCTGAAGAATAGTTGTATTAAATGCCTTTATAAATGTTTTAAGTATTGTTTAACAGTTGTTTGAGTGAATAGATGATCAAATTACTTTCAATTTACTTCTTGGATCAAAATCAGGTCTAGCAGAAAATGCAATGAATACTAATTATTTATCTCCCAGCAATTACAATAGTTGAGATGAAATATATTTTAACACACTCAGCAGATTTTTAAATGTAGTTTACCCAGTAAAATGATTCCCATTAAAGTTTGGATTGTCTCCTACAGCAACTCAAATACCTTTTTTCAAAGATGTTTAATAAAGTTGTATTTTTAGTTTTTCTATTGGTCTTATTTAGAACATAAAATAAACACTTTTAGGGGAGGAACTGAGGGAAGGGAATATTATTTGCAGCTACCAACAACTGAAATTAATGACTAGTTACCTATGTTTCCTCAATGGAATATAAAGAGCAAAGGACCAAGAAAAGCAATTTAAAAAATAGCATGACATCTCATTAGTTCTGGTTTGATCAGCAAAACACAAAAGACTGTGTTGAAACCAACATATAGGAAAGCAGGTGAAATATGATTTACTACAGCAACTTATACACAGTCATTACTGGACTGCTCTTAATGGACCCTGCTCTCTAACAATTCCCATGATGTCCATTACAAAGATTCGGTGCATAAACAGTATTCCAAAGTGTTCAGCTTTCTGTAAGTACAGAAAAGTGGAGTTGGGTGGTAGTGGAGGATGGGACCCTAGGACATCATTTATAGATATATTCCCTATAGCAAAATTAGATGCCCATTGGTGACATCACTCTGGCCTGTCCCTGACTTCCTACAGACAGAACAAAACCTAGCACCTAGAAGAGCTGACAAACAAAGACAAGTAGTGGTGTTTCTGGGAGTCAGTATTCCTATTCTCTTACAACTCTGTCCCATGACATAGAGTAGAAAAAGCACTCTCTTTGGAGTCAGAAGACATGGGGTCAAATCCCAATTCCAATGTTTCCTAGTTACTTGAAATTGCCAAATATTTAGGGTTTTTTTTTCCAATTATATGTAAAGACAACTTTCAACATTTGTTTTTTGAAAGATTTTGAGTTCTAAATTTTTCTCTCTTCCTTCCTCCCTGCCCTCCTCTCCAAGATGGCAAGCAATCTGATACATGTTATACATGTATAATAATGTAAAACATTTCCACATTAGGCATGTTGTGAAAGAAAAACAAACAACAAAAGAAAAAATAGGGAAAAAAGTGAAAATCAAATGCTTCAGTCTGCATGTAGACTCCATCAGTTTTCTCTGGATATGGACAGGATTTTCCATGATGAGTATTTTAGAACTGTCTTGATCATTGCATTTCTGAGAAGAGTTCATTTAATCATAGTTGATCATGGCACAATATTACTGTTACCTTGTAAAATGTTCTCATGGCTCTGCTCACTTCACTCAGCATCAGTTCATGTAAGTCTTTTCAGGTTTTTCTGAAATTTTAACTTCCATAGGTGGGACCCCAGTTTTTCTATCTGTAAAGTGGGGGTGGACTAGAGAGGCTCTGAGGTCCCTTCCATCTTTAAGCTTATGATCTCATTCTAGTAATTGTATACTCTGAGAGTTTGCTTGTGTGGATATTCCATTTGCTGACAGAGATTACATTTTGATATACATATATATGTATATATACATATGTACATACATATACAGATATATACATATGCATATACATATATACATATAAACACACATATATATATACACATACATATGTATGTATATATGTATGTGTATATATATAAACACGGTGGCCTCTGAAAGTTGCTATGCCCTGAAACCAACCTAATAATAAGCTAGACTGGACCTTGGAAAATAAACGTTGTCTGTCACTGAGACCAACTTTTTCAGCTTGGTGGGAACTTCCAGAGTTTGTGCTTCTCTAGAATATGCTTTGAGAATCCAGGGATGGGAATTGATGCTATTTTCTCCCTCAGAACGGAAAATCCTTTTGAAAAGGGATTGATTCATTCTCTGAACTTATATCCCCAGTACCGGGTACAGTACCTAGCAAATAGCAAGCACTTAGCAAATACCTGCTGACTTGTTGATTAAGCAGAGATAATATTTCAGCCAATAATATTAAACTATGAATTACTTTTGCAAGCCATCTACTCTGAGGTCTTCTCCTGAATGGGGACTGAATCCTTGGAACCAACATTTAAAGAGTGACGATAGTCAGGTTTCACCTAACTCCTCATTGGACTCTTTCCAGACACCTTCTTTTCTTTCTCCTCCCCCCCACCAGTATTGTACCCTTCTGTCCCTCCTACACCCCCCCAACTTCTTAATTTTCCATCATCCCTAATAGAATTTAAGCTCACTTAAAGTACTCTTCTGGTTGCTTGTATTTGTATCCCCAGCACTTAACACAATGCCTGGTATATTGGCAGTTCTTAGTTCATACTTTATTTGACTATCTACCTAAAAATCAATTGTCATTGAATTTATTATAACCTTTAATATAAAGACTACTTCTATATATTAACCATGTATTCACAGATATATAACAAAGAGTAACATAAGTGCCAGAGTAGCTTAGAGAGTAGATAGATTTATCTCACTGGGTCTTCTGCTTCCATACAATTATTTAACATTTTGACAAGTTCTATGAAAGACTAGAGCAACTCACCTTCTTTTGGATAATCTTTGTATCTTCTCCAGCTTATAGAACAGTGCTTGGCAAACTGAAGCTATAATAAGTATCTGTGGAATGAATGAATGGATGGATAGGAAGGAACTATTAGATGAAAATGAACGGCTAAGTAGAAAACAATAACCTTGCTCATCTGGCATATAAGCTAATTAATTTTCCAAAATTCAAATACTGATTCTAATTAAAAACATGATAAAAAGTGTAAAAGAAAGTTGTGCATGAAAGAAGAAAAGAATTTTTCTTTTGTTTTCTTTTGTTTACATGAGGTCAAAAGCCCTAGATCGAGAAGGAATATTAGATGATTTCAGTTTAGCGATTCTAACTAGTTTGGTCATGGATTCCATTTGCTGTATGATGAAGCCTATGAAACCATTTTCAAAACTTTTTCCTTTGTTTTATATTTGTTTCATTTTGGTTTTAAAATTAATAATTGAAGGTAATGCTAAATTTTAGGCTAGTGAAAATATAGATACTGATTAATTGCTGTCCTTTATTCTCATAGGGGACTTAAATGACATCACTATGTTGGGTCAAGGTACAGTGTGTGATCAGACCCATGTGATGTCAGAAGGCTCTACTCCATGAGTCAGGCACAAGTACTCCATATGAACATCTGGAGTGCAGATGTCATTAACTTGTGCGTCTCCTGCTTTCTTTGAGTTACTGTAATTTTGCTTTGCTCATAGAGTACAGAGATATTTTATTTTCAATCCAAGTTCAGAGATGAGGTATCTATGATCCCCAGGTAAAGAACCCATGACTAGACTAATTCCTTACTTTAGAAGGAGGAAAATTAACTTCAGATCAAGCAAGTGATTAACAGGGCACAAGAAGGGAGTGTAAACTCTTGTTCTTTGACTTCCATTACAGCACAATTTTGATAAGATCAACAGATTTTCCTCACCATTGTGTGACAGTTCACTGTATAATATGGTTTAAATTAAGGAGTCAACCTTTGTCTGAATATTTTGTGATTTTGCCTCTTTCCTCTGGTGTGACAGGAGGCCTGAACTCGAGTCATATTCCTACAGCAGAAAATAACATGAAAATGCAAAATGTGACCAAGTATGTCTATGATAGCAGAAAATAAATTTTAAAAATGGTCACACTTTAAGAATCCAAAGTTTAAAAGTTAACACAATTTTCAGGGTTTATAACTGTCTCTCCCCTAAACCTTCTATCTGCTAAGCCTGAGGCAGTTCAGACTTTGCAGGCCCTGGCATTTTGTGAGCACATTTTTACCAAATCCCTGTCAAAAATCCAAACATCATAAGTGTGGAGAGAGATAGTTCAAAGACTGGTTTCTTTAATGTTTTGTTTTTTTCTTTCTCAAGTTGCAGATTGAAGAGTAATAGTTTTCTTTGAGAAAATTGAGCACTCTTTCTGTTTATACATGCACACATACATACACACATATGTTTATATGTATATGTACACACACATATCTATACACATGTGCATTGTACATGTGTATATATGTACATATGTGTATGTATTTACATATGTACATACATTTGGGTAATGTTTTCCAGCTACATTTTTAATTTAAAAACTGTTAAGTGGTAATGTCTTCTCTGTTGAAAATGATCTATATGTCGTGTGTCTAATAAAATTTTAATTTGGGTATGGGAATTCACAGCAACAAATTTCCTTGTTTCTATAACTGCTTGCTTCTACGGAAAGTGATCCCTGCTATCAAAGTTGAAGAGCAAGATGTAAGGAGACAGGAATATGGGTCTTTGAATTTCAAACAAAGCATTTTGTATTTGATCCTGGAGAAAACAGCTAGCCACTGGAGTTTACAGAGCAACTGAAAGTGACGTGTTCCAACCTGTTCTTTAGGAAAGTCACTTTATTGCCTGAACAGGGAAGATATTGGAGTGAGGAGAAGGTTGAGGCAGTCAGACCCCCTCAGCAAGCTATTACCATAATACAGGGATAGGTGTGTCTGTGTGTATGCATATATAAATATATACATGAATACCTATATGCATATATGTCTATAAACCTTAAATCATTATAAAATATAATACAATAAAAATATAACCCCAGCTCATTCCAACTTAGACAGTGTCCTACAGTAATAGTCTTTATTGTATAGTACTGCTGGAATGTTTCACTATTTCTTCCTCATTATAATACGAATTATCTATGAAGGCTTTATGGTAAGTCATATATAAGAATTCACAGGATGAAAAAAAATTCAGAAGTTATCTTCACCTATAGAATGAACACCCATGTAGAGGAGATCATAGATTCATTAAGTATTAGAATTTAAGAGAGCCCTCCTTTGAGGGGCAACATAATGTTTCTCAATACTAAGTTGGGATTCTTGCTGCTAAAGGCAATCTTTGTATTGGGTAACAAGCAATACGTTAAAAATCAGCTGTTCTTTTGAATTGGTTTTACAAAAGAATTTAAGCACAGGAAGAAGTATACATAATATAGTTCTTTCTGAGCAGGGAGAACTGCTATGTTTACATGACCCAACTGGACTGAAAGGGGAAAAAATTCTATTTTATCATATTTTTCCTTGGTTATAGCGTATGTGGAGTACCACATGTAGACTTTGTTATCAAATTTTAAGAAAGTGTATGCAGAGTTTGCCCAGACAATATGCAGAACTTTCTTGCATGCCTCAGGATAACAATGTGTGCCAACTCAGTGCTTAAGGAGGTTCAGCTGGCCGTTGAGCTGGGAAAGGCAATAAATAAGTGGATTATTCATTTCAAGGCTAATGTTTGGTCATTTCAGGTGAAGAAAGAAATATAAAACAGAAGAACCAGCTAGGGGTCTGAGATCCATTCTCAGATTTACCTAGGTATCACTCATACATCAGCTGTCATGTATTCATGGTTGTATGATGGCCTGGGGAGAGAATGAGTCAAATCCCTGAGATATATATGATGCTACTTGGAGAAGTAGAAGGAAGAAAGTCATAGGTGGGCTCACTCTCTTTTTAAAGGTCCACTGAAGCTCTTCCTACTTAATGGGTAATAAAGGGATTGTTTCATCATCCCAAAAGTACTCAAGCATTGAGTTAGGAGCATGTGATCATTGAGAAGCAGTCGGCAAACTCTGAGTATTCTCTGTGCATCCTTAGGCTACAAAAATAGAGATAAAGTAGACCCAGAAGAGGGGGAACAGAATAGTCAGAGAACTGGAGGTGTGCAAGTGAGAGATGATAAATCTATGAACTATGACTGTGTCTATTTAAATAGTCAAAGGAGGGACAGGTAGGTGGTACAGTGGATAGAGCACCAGTGCAGGAGTCAGGAGGACCTGAGTTCATATCTCACCTCAGACACTTGACACTCACTAGCAGTGTGACCTTGGGCGAATCACTTAACCCCAATTGCCTCATCCTGGGTCATCTCCAGTCATCCTGATGAATATCTGGTCACTGGATTCAGATGGCTCTGGAGAAGAAGTGAGGCTGGTGACCTGCACAGCCCTCCCTCACTGAAAACAAAGTCAAGTGCAAGTCATGCCATTATTTCTCTGATGGCATGGTCTTCTTCGGCAACGAAGGATGAACACACACACACAGTCAGAGGAGAGTCTGATACAAGAGATGTGCAGTTGGAAATGACAAGATCTGTCAGTAGACTGGATATGAAGAATGGGAGAGAGTGAGCACCTAAGATATTGCCAAGATTGTGACCATTATATACCAATCAGAATATCAATGTTATTTTATGTCATTAGAATAAAGTAATAAAATGCATAAGAAAGAAAGAAAAAGAGACTATCCACAGAAACATTGAGGGGAAAGAACAAAAGAAAGGAAAATTACATTGCCATTGCAAATTATAGTATAAAGCAGTAATTATCAAAATGATTCCTTATTGATGTAAAATAGAAAAGTATGACACTGGAATGGATAAGCATTACTGAAAAGCAAATGAAACAGATTAGTTCAGTGTTTCTATACAAAACTGAAGAATTTCTAGGATATGTGCAATATGTGAGAATGAGGAGTTGAGGATGATACTGAGGCTGTGAATCTCAGAGACTAGGAGAATGGTGGAGCCCTCAACAGAGACAGCAAAGAGAACTGGATTTTAGAAGAAATATGATGAGTTCAGTTTGAGTCAGGTTGACTTTTAGGTACCTGTAGGACAAGGAGTTCAGATACTCAAAGATAGTTTATGATATATTATGGGAATCCAGGGACAAGACTAGAGTTGTATATGCAGTATATTAATCTAAGAGCCACTGGACTACAGTTAATAATTTTACCCATATGAGCTGAACAAGTCATCAAGAAAGAAACTATAGACAGAAAAGGAGAAGGTCTAGAACATAACCTTGAGTTACACTGTTAATTAAGGAATAGATTAAAGGTATTGATACAGCAAAAGAAACTGAGGAGTAGTCATTGACTATAAAGTAGGAGAAAAATAAAGTGAAAACAGTCGGACAAAATCTCAGAAAATTGACAATAGGGTGCTCAGTAGTTCCAAAGACCAGAGAAGTCAAGAAGGATGAAGATGGAGAGGAAGTCACTAGATTTCTCAAATGAATGAATGTCATTAGCTTTGGACATAACAATAGTTTCAGCCGAGAAATGTGGTCTGAAATGAGGTTTTCAGAGGGTTGAGAAGCACGTGAGAAAAGAGGAATTCGAAGAAACATGATGACTGATTTTTCTAAGTTTGATTTAAAAAAAAAATAGGACAGACCTAAGATGATAGCTTGAGTAAATGGTAGGGTTTAGAGAAGCTTTTTTAAGAGAGGGGGAGATATGGGTAGGCATGTAGGAGGCAGCAAAGAAACCAATAGATTGGACAAAAGTGATGATGAGAGAGGAGAGTATGATTACGGATACAGTTTTAAGGAGAAGATGGGACAGCATAGTGAAGAGATTAGAATAGAAGAGAAAAGGATGAAAAATAATGTTGAAGTGTTATGAAAAGTTGAGGGGGCAAGGGAAAAAAAGATCACAACAAATGACATTTATTTTTCTGTGTAAAAACTGAAGCTGAGGCCCTCATCTGTGAGACTGAAGGAAAAAAGGATGATGTATGATCTAAGAGGAGAAAAGAAAAAAGCATGGAGCAGTTGTTTTTAGGACTAAGCTATAGAATCAATCAAGGATAAATAAAAGACACGTCTTGCTACACTTCAGCCCCCTTGGGATTAGATCACATGTAATTTATAGTGAATTTTTTCAAATAAGCATAGTTACATGATTTTCTTGGACTCTATTCCTCAATGCATGAATTCCAGTAGAGTGGGAACAATTCAGGATTGGCAAGACCTGAACTATGATACAATGGAGGAATACAGAATTTGAGAGTATAGGAAAATATGGAATTGAAGTGATTAATTAGGGTTGGAAAGGGAGCAAAGTGAAATAAGAGGAGGGGTAAAAGCCTGGAGAAGAACAGAGAAGATGGATCATAGTGAGAACAAAGGATAGATTTAGAAGAAGTAAAACACAGGGAGAAATAGGACAATAAGAGGCTTCAACTAGATAAAATAATTGCACACAAGCAAGAGCTGCAAAAGGAGTGCGGTGATGAAGGCATCTTGGCATAAGACATTATTTTGAAGTTCAAAACCCAGGAACTAGGAGGGAATGAATAATATCCTGAGTTTCTCCTCAAAATGGAAGTCCCAGAAGGAACTCCCCAATGGGAAGAGGGAAGGCTTTACAATAGATATTCCAGGTTGTGAAACCGCAGGTGTATTTGGATATTTCAGGGTGAGAAGGTCCTATGTTGCTGAGGGAACAGAGGCCCTATATGTCTCAGGAAGAGACAGCTGCAGAAACATGGTGGAGAAGTAGACTATAACCAGCTACTGAACTCCTTGATAGAGGACGACAAATGAACTGGAGGCTGGGATATATATTGGTTGAACCTCAAAAGAGAAGGAGTTGTTGAATTCTAGCACAAGAATAGGAGTCTTAAAGTGTCAATGACAGTTTGAGTTATCTTTATATAGAATGATCACTCTTGGGAGATAGCATGTTTCCTCTCATTGAGGATCTTCAAGCAAAGGCTTTACCATTTAGAGATTGGACTACACAGGCTTCAAAAATTGTACTCTGAGAATCCCAAAATCTCTTGTACAGTGATTTAGCCCCTTATTTTCAATTTGTTCATTTGATGCAGTGCTTGAGTCAATATTTATTAAGTTCCTACTGCTTGCAAAGCACTGAGATATGTGATAGGGAAAACAAAGTGTAGGGACAAAGGCGCTCTCCTCATTAAGGTTCTAATTTTGTAGTTACACAGAGGCATCTATAATACTCAGTGATTCATATTAAGTTGATTAGAAAACACAAAAGACAAAGGTCTCTGTAGCTGTTATCAAAAAGTGGAGTCAGGAAAGACATCCTGGGGGAGGTGATGTTTCAGTTAAAATTGTTTAGCTGAAGCTAGGTTGGTTTCTCTTCAAGTAGATCATTTGAGGGATTAAAGTGGTCTAGAGAATTAGACTTGGAATCATTGGTGTGGCTTATTAGTTACCTGAGGCACAGAAAATTCATTCTATAGGGAGCTGATATATTTAAGCTCTGGCAGAATTCTCAGTGACAGGGTATTCGATGTGTTTTTCTGACCAAATAGTGTTCTTATAGTGAATGTAGAGGCTGAGGGAAGACTTGTCCACATGAACCAACATTGTACCCTTATTGATCCTTTTTTTATCGTTGAGCAAACTATTCTTTGTTTAATATTTGGTGGCCCATAAGTCTAATCTTGAGCCTGAACCACTGGATTGACCTGTGTTAGGGCTAGTCCTGAACAGATGGGTAGGACATAATCAGGTGAAAGGAAGAAACGATGGCATTTCAAGCATATGGCACAGCATAAGGAAAAGAAGAGAACTTGAAAAAAGCAAATTAGGTTCTGGGGACAGAAAAACTCAATTTGACTAAAGCAGAGATATGTGTGTGTAGGGAGGAATTATGAAAAAAACTGTGGAAAAATGCCAGACTGTGAAGAACTTAGTATATGCTAAATAAGGAGTTTGAACTTAGAAGATAATAAGGAGTCACTAAAATGTTGTAGATGAAAGAAGAGTATGGCTGGATCTATACAAAGGAAGATGAATTTGTTTGGGATTGGTATGAAGGTTGGGACTGGGTCAAGGTGGTAGGGAAGGAAGGTACTATAAAAAAGCTACTGGGATAGTAGAGGGGAGAATAAATGGGGTCGAAGTGGAGGCTGATAGCCAAAGTCTGAATAAGGGAGGTGGCAGTGACACGAGGGAACTGATGTGAGATGTTATGGATACAAAATTGATAGCACTAGGTCAACTTTCGGTACACTACTTTAAGTTCACTCTGCTGATCTGCAGCAGAAATTTGTGATGGCTACAAATTTCACGTATTAGGTTGTAAGCTCTCTGAAAGAAGGAAAGGCATATTATTTTATTTTCCTATCATTAGCACTGAGTGAGCACAAACAGAACCCTGCACATATCAGAAGTGTGATAAACGTTTGGTACACTAAATTTAAAGAACTGATCTATTCAGGGGCTACAATAATGAGGTATGCTATTTTTAAATATTTTTTACATAGTCTTAATATGTTGATTCCCAGTTTCCACCTTTCACTCAAGGAAAATTGTTGATTATTTCAATTCTGTCTTCAGGTCTGACTTCTCTACACTTTTGAGAATTACTAAGACATTTGAAGATTCCTTGAGTCTAGTTCCTATTGAAGCTAATGGATAGATATCATCTTGAGAATGGTTGCTTACCAGCAAGTGTGACTTAATGCCCTAAGGCACAGAGTGTAGCCCAAGAATCAGAAAGAATTAATATTTTGGCTGGTTTTAAATATATCCATGTCATACAAATGTTCCCAGATAATTGAAACTTAAAACCAACAGAAGACTGCCTACAGAAAACTGCACAAATACACAATAGGGAACAACTGACTATAGCAAAAAGTAATCTAGAGGCATATCGTGCCAGCTGATTCAGTGATACGGCACAATTTTAATAAAAAGCCAGCATGATGCTGTGTTGCAGAATTGGAAGAATTGCAAAGTAAGTCTTTTTGCTACATTAAACAATGGTCACACCTTGATCTCTAGGTTATTGGTCAGTGTCTTTTTATTTAGGTTGTATTCTCCAGACAATCGCATACTTTAATAAAGCACTCTCCCCTCCTTTGCATCTATTCTATGTCCAAAGGAGGCAAGAGCTATGACTGTGTCTCATTATGTGCTCCCAAGCACTTATGTCATACCCTTTGAGGACAAAATAAATATTTGTCCTTTCACTAATTGGTGAGTGCAGAAAGACAGAGAATTTTTCTAGACACACAAATTCTTTCAAACAATTTTGACTGCATCAATGCTGAAAAACATACTTTTGTACTTTGTAGGAAAGGTGCCACAAGAATGTGGCATTATCCATTATTACTGAGACTCATTATTAATAACAAAGTTATGAAGGCTGCATATTTTCAGGGGCAATGGAAATTAGACTTCCAAATGGCCAGACATTTAAATTCGGACTATATAAAAGATGCTATGCTCAGGTCTGGGAATATAGGAATAACACGTATTTCCTATATTTTCAAGGAGTTTACAATCTACTACAGAATGCTGAAAATGTGATATTCTCAAAAATATGCTAACTAAGTAACTCTAGCAGAAAACTTCAGTTCCAAAATGCTAGGACTTGGAAAGTTAATGATTCTAGTGAAATTTTACTAGTAAAGGTATGAAAATTTTCAAATAAGATAGATAAAAGTCCTATTAAAACTCCCTTAACTTATACATTGGTTGATCCCAAAGCAATAGTAAACCACGCACAGCTCTATTTCTATACAGTAATGTGAATAACAATATTTAAGCACAATTTTTATTTTTACAATTTATACACAGACTACCACAGACTCTGGAAATTTTATGAGACAACATTTTATAGCGTCAGTATTATTCCCAGTTATAGGTCTTGTCATATTTGTGTTATTTCATAGCTATTTCCTTCTAAATGAGCCAACATTCATTATTTGCAGTATTAATGTAAGTTTATGAGATCATCCAAATAAAAGTTTGCTGGTTTTCATTTTCATTTTTCTTTTTAGTCTTTATTATTTTCCTAACTGGAAAATGCATAGAGAGAGGACCTAGAATAAATGAACAAAACAGAAAGGAATGACTTTGCTTAACATATGGAGAATGACATGAATAAGTAGAATAAGGTGGTATTGGCTAAAAGAAGACTAACAAAGAGTCATAACAAGAAAAAAAAAACCAGGAGAAGTAAAGAGAGACAATGATGTTTCCACTAAGTAGAAAAGTAGATGATCCTTTCCTGGGAAAGTGGGAATATCTGGGAAGAAAGCATCTTTGAAAAGATATGTGGTCTGCCATGTTTTGAAACCAGTTTTCTACATACTGTCGACAAGGTGTACTCTCACATGAAGTAGGTGGGATGGTTACCTCTACCTTTGAGGAGAAGCCTAATTCCACTCTATGACATTGCATTCTATATCCACATTTCTGTGGACTTCAACATCTCTTTGCAAATTTGCATTAGTAGAATTTAGTCTGCATGTACACGTCCTTATTACTGGAGAAATGATCAAAAATTATTTTGAGTTTTCCCTTAGATTTCGCCTCCCTGGATCGGTTTAGCACTGAAAGTCACGCAGGAACATTTTACAGCTATTAGCAACAAAGAAAAGATTAAATGCTCCTCCTCTTCATCACATCGATCACATTCTATCTTTCATCAGGATATCTTTAAAAGAAAGGATGTTTTATTTTCTCTCTCTTTACTAAGATTTAAGTTCCTCTTATGTTAATAGTTAAGCAAAAATAAGACAGGGCTGGCAGGAGCAAATTCTAACTTGATAGGGGTAGCTAGATGGCACAATAGATAGAGCACTGACCCTGGAGTCAGGAAGACTCCAAATCTAAATTCAGACACTTAACACTTCCTAGCTGTGTGACCCTGGACAAGTTACTTAATCCCAACTGCCTCACTCCCCCAATCCCAAAACTAACTTGATAGAAAAGAAGAATGCCCTAATCTTTGACTGAAATGTCTCTGCCAGTTTCAAGGCAGAGATTAGATCTAGGCATATGGAAAAGATATATAAGGAATCTACCTAAAATCTAGTTCATGATCCAGACTCTTAAAAGAGGTCTTTCTATTTAAATTGTTTCATAATTTTTGAAATATCTTCCTGATATTTGATGACTTTTCTTTTCTTGTGCACTTTCCTTTAACATACATTTCACACTTCAGTCTTCTTCATTGTGGAATGGAGGTGATGCTGGATTCTGGAAGTCAATGCTAGGAACACACATGTTTCAGTAATTCCTATCAAGCCAGCCAGACTCAGGTTCAGTGATGGACTCCCTGTTCAAGTTTCAGCTTGCCTAAATACAGAGAGATTCACCACCAAAATATTTGTGCTCGGGGGATTTGTTTTGCCACATTCATAAAATTATATGCTAAGCCATGGATGGGTTGCAATCTGACACAATGGAGAAAGAGAAATTATGTCAATGTCTTCAGTATTGAAGAAATTATTACAGGTTATTAGGAAGCAGGGATGAACTTGAAGATCTTTTCTTCCTCTCACTGCAATTAAGTCCATTATGAAAATATGCTCCTATAAATAATAATCTTTTACTTTGTATTCAAAGCTCATTATAACCAAAAGCCCTTCCATACCTACCTATGTGTTAATATATAACTGACCATCCAAAAGGGAACTGAGCCTAAATGCATTTTAGAAATGAAAGTCTACATTAGAAATATAATTTAGCATTTTCCCTTAAATGTAATTTGGGCATATGCTTGCATTTGCTCAAATCTAAAATGCTTATGAAGATTATTGGTAGGAATTTTCAGTGAATGAGAATATACAAATCAGCAGTCATAAATTAGATGAAAAATAGTCATGTTGGAAGTTTTCATCTATTTAATTTTACTTACTAACACATTGCTGTATGAACAAGCATGCTTGGTATATATTATTTGAGGATTATGATAGCTTTAGCACAGCATAAAATGATCATTTATAGTTCTAAAGCATTTTCTCCAAGAGACATAAGATGAAGATGCTGATAAAAGAGACTATAAAGAATTCCACAAGAGTATAATTTTCTCCACAGAGTCCGTGATTTGAGTAATAAAATATATACCATGTATTTTCTGTGACCTCTCCTTCATTTATATAACCAAATTTTAAATTAGCCTCAATAATTTTATTAAACACCTGAACAATTTCTGTAATTCTGGATGGCTTCCAGGACAAGATGCACCAGAACCCAATTTTACAAGGTCAAGAAGCCCAGACAGTTTCAATGAGGTGCAGATTAGCTTCTGAACAGATTTTCAGTCCCAACGGGCAATCATATATATTTAGATTTTACTTCAAACAGTGTTTAGTGAAGGGACAATTCTAGAACTTCTTAAAAATAAAGACATTCTTAAAATTCTTTAGTCAATTATTATCCCCCTAGAATTACTTTAAGTTACGGAGCAGGTGCTGATTTTTATTAAAAAAGGGAGTTGCTCTCCACTGTATACCATATATGTATATGTAATGGAAGAAAACATATAAGTTCCACAGATGTATCTATTGATGTATGCTTTTTAGTGTTCAATCAATGCCTAACGCTAAATGACCCTAGACTTCACAAAACAAACAAAAATGTCCACAGAGGAGGAATCACTGAATGGACTATATTTAGCATAAAAAAAGTTCCACACAATAAATACGTATATTTGCATTGAGCCCTTTTCCCTACCCCCATGTAGATATTTAAGTCAAAGCATTTGGTATAATGTAGGCTGTTAGATAGAAAATGGCCCTTACAGAGCTTCTAGGCAATATTCCCTCACCCCCACGCTCATTTTGAAGGTGAGGAAGCAAAAGTACTGAAACACAAAATGGTGATATTACTTGGCTAAGATCAGGTACTGCCAGAGCCAACACTTAAACCCAGATCACCTGATTTCAAGTCAAATTTCCTTTCTTTATACTATGGAGCATGGCTAGAAGTCACATTTTTTTTTCAGAAATATTTCTGAAATGACAGTCATTAAAAGCTGTGATTTAAATGATATATCCCAATGTAACTAAAAGTAAATAAGCAAAAATATGGGATTGATTGCTTAAACACTTGCTAGCTCTGATATGGATTCACTGTCTGATTTTAGGTGAATCACCAATTCTTTTTATTTCTTCCCATCTAAGAAAGCAAATAATTACACCTACAGAGAAATAATTTAATAAATTTCTTTGATTTTTCATATATTAGTAAAAACTATAAGAAAAGTATTATTGAAATTATATTTTGAAAAAATTGACCATATAATTTTCATGGCAGACTCAGTGGGTCAAGGATACATTATTTTCTGGTCTTTGATAAAACTCAAGCTATTTATAGATGCAGTGATTTGCTTGAAGCTCATAGAGACCAAGTGACTTGACCATAATCTGATAGGTCTGTGCCTATACATGAGCATGGGCCCAAGAGTCATGGGTGAGTTTGGTACCCAGGTCTTCCAGATGCCAGGTCCAATATTCTATTCACTTAGTCAAGCCAGCTCTAAATAGAGCCAAATGGGCTCATAATTTTTATTTGTTTTTGCTTTGTTTTTCATAAAGGGTCTTGATTATTTGTAGGTGAACACACTTTGCCCACTTATGGAAAGCCATGCAATGGTTTTCACTGATCCAAATTACAATTGTAAACAAACTTTCAAATTAAATTTCCTATTTTTAAATCAATTAATCCATTATTGTGTATCAGAACAAAAAATGAGATGAATGATGCTTCTCACTTAAAGAAATTCATCTCTTTTTCTGATCATGGAAAATGTCAAAATATATAGCAAAGGGGAATACGTAGCATAAGAACTACACCAGGATATTGTAGAGCCAACTACTCCAAGTTCTGAAAAGTGCTGAATACAAGAAAGATGTTAATGCTTTGGGTTTGTTAAAGGTATTGTGAAAATCCTCCCTTTCCCAGGAAAGATAGAATACTGATTTTTCCATGAATATCTTTGTCTGATAATTGGTCTAACATTTTCTAATTCAGAGACTTATGTTTCAAATTGTGATAGATCCACACCCCTCTCTACTTCTCTCTCCTGAGATTGCCAGTCATTTTAAAAGGTGCTGGTACCTCCCACTGTTGTCCCTTCCACTCCCAAGGTGTGGAGTGTGGTGAGTCAATAAGACTTATTGCTCTCACCATGGTGTATACAATTTTGAGGAAGGTAAAATTCTGTGATAGTCATTTATCAAAGTTGCCCTTACGTGGAAAGTGAAGGAACTAATGGGATCCTGCTTACTAGTCTACTATAGTAGTGAAAGAAAAGGAATATCACTGTCTTCCTGGACTCTTATGCATCTGTGGGCCACCAGAACCCATCCTGGGACTAAGACCACTGAATTCTTTACATATTTTGTTGTTGTTGTTTTACTACTTGCATATGGTGACGCTGAATGAGTGTTTGCTTCAAAGGAGAGGTCTGTCTGATTTACCCTTTTAAAGTCAGGTTGGTCAAATCATTAAGCAGGTGCTTAATAAGAACTTTTAAAAAATGTGTCCCCCATAAGATTAGGGTGCTCTCTATTGTTGAAAAACATAAACTGCTCATTTGGAACTATGCCCAAAGGGCTATAAAATTGTGTATACCCTTTGACCCAGCAAGATCACTTCTTGGGTTGTATCCCAAAGAGATCATGAAAATGGGAAAAAAGACATGCATATACAAAAATATTTACAGCAGCTCTTTTTGTGGTGGCCAAAAACTGGAAATCAAGGGAATGCCCATCAATTGGGGAATGGCTGAGGAGGTTGTGGTATGTGAATGTAATGGAGTATATTGTACTATAAGAAATGATGAACAGGCAAATCTCAGGATTACCTGGATAGACTTATACGAATTGATGCATAGTGAAATGAACAGGACCAGGAGAACATTATAGAAAATAACAGTCAAACATTCAAGGAATGTTTCCGAAAACTAAGTCCTTCACAACCAGGCAAAGACCTAAGATATTTCCAAAGGAAATATAATGCAAAATGCCATCCACATCCAGAAAAAGAACTATGGAGTTGGAATGCACAATAAAGCAGACTATTTTCTCTTTTGTTATATTTGGTTTTGTTTAGTTTAACTCATTCTTTCTCCCACTTGTGTTAATTCTTCTATGCGACATGACTAATGTAAAAAATGTGTTTATTAAGAATGTATGTGTAGAGTCCATATAAGATTGCACGCTATCTTGGGAAGGGAGGGGGCAAAAGAGGGGGAAATTTCAAACTTATGGAAGTGATTGTGAAAACTGAAAACAACTAAGTAAATTTGGAGGAAAAAAGAAAAAAACAAATTGTTCTTATGAGTAATTTCAAAATAAAATAAATAAACTTAGCACAGTTGCAGGATATAAAATAAACCCATATAAATCATCACCATTTCTATATATTACTAACAAAACCCAACAACAAGAAATAGAAAGAGAAATTCCATTTAAAGTTACAGTACACATTAATAAATATTTGGGAGTTTACTTGCCAAAAGAAATCCAGGAACTATATGAACACAATTATAAAATACCTTTCACACAAATAGAGTTAGATCTAAATAATTGGAAAAACATCAGTTGCTCATGAGTAGGCTGAACTAATACAAAATAGTCAATTCTGCCTAAATTAAATTACTTATTTAGTGTCATACTAATCAAATTACCAAAAAGTTATTTTATAGAGGTAGAAAAAAACAGTAACAAAATTTATCTGGAAGTAAAGATCCAGAATATCAAAGGAATCAGTGAAAAGAAATGCAAAGGAAGGTGGCCTAGGTGTAACAGAGATTAAATTGTATTATAAAGCCACAATCACCAAAACTACGTGGTAGTGGCTAAAAAATAGAGTGGTGGTTAGGTATGCAAGACACAACAAACAGTTAACTATAGTAATCTGTTTGATAAACCCAAAGACTCCAGTTTCTGGGATAAAAACTCACTATTTAACAAAAACTGCTGGGAAAAATGGAAAACAGTATGGCAAAAATTTGACATAGACCAACTTCTTAACCCTACACAAAGATAACACCAAAATAGGTACATGATTTAGATATAAAGGCTGATACTATAGGAAAGTAAGGAATAGTTTACCTGTCAGATCTATGGAGAAGGGAAGAATTTATGACCAAACAAGAGGTGGAGGAAATTATGAAATGTAAACTGGATGATTTTGATTACATTAAATTGAAAAGCTTTTGGACAAGCAAAGTCAATGCAACCAAGCTTAGAAGGGAAACAGAAAGCTGGAAAACAATTTTTATAACCAGTGTCTCTGACAAAGGTCTCATTTCTAAACTGTATAGAGAACTGAGTCAAATTTATAAGAATACAAGTCATTCTCCAGTTGATAAATGATCAAACTATATGAACAGGAAGTTTTCAGGAGAAGAAATTAAAGCTATTCATAGTCATATGAAAAAATGCTCTATCGCTATTGATTAGAGAAGTGCAAATTAAAACAATTCTAAGGTGCTATATCACACCTATCAGATTGGCTAACATGACAAAACAGGAAAATGATAAATGTTGGAGAACATAAGGGAGAACATAATGGAACACTAGTCCATTGTTGGTGGAGATGTGAACTGATCCAACCATTCTGAAGAGCAATTTGGAATTATGCCCAAAGGGCTATAAAAATGTGCATCTCCTTTTACCCAGCAACATGACTTCTAGGGCTGTATCACTAAAATATCATAAAACATCAAAATGGAAAGTGCTGTCTACATCCAGAGAAAGAACTTTGGAGTCTGAATGCAGATCAAAGCATACTACTTGCTCTCATTTTCTTTTGTTGTTTTGATTTTGTTTCTTCATTATCCTGGTTCCTCCCATTAGTCTTAATTCTTCTTCACATTGTGACTAATGTGAAAATATGTTTAATACGAATATGTAAGTAGAGACTAATCAGATTGCATCCTGTCTTGGGGAGGGGGAAGGAGATGAAAAGGGGAAAAATTAAAACTCAAAATCTTATGCAAGTGAATGTTGAAAACTAAAAATTAATTATTTTTAAAAAGAAAGTAAACTTAACACTCATGCTTGTCATTCAAGACCTCACTACCTGGCACTAGTTACCTTACTTCACAGTCTTTGTTGTACTCTAATCTCCAAAACAATTTTTTTTAATTCTCTGAACACACCCCCCTCCTGCCTCTGACCCCTTTGTTATGATGTCCCTCATACTTGGAGTGTCATCTCTCCTTGTTTGTCTATTGAATTCCAACCCTTCTTTTAAAATCCAACTCAAATGCCATCTCAAGGAAACCTCTCAATGACTTTCTCAGAAATGGCCTTCCCCCTTAAACCTCAATGTTTTGTACTTCTATAATGCCCTTATTATTTAAGGCTTTATATCTGTATATACCTTATTCCTCTACTAGACTAGCTCCATGAGCTAATATTTCAGTGTCCATCAGCACAGAGCCTGGCACAAAGTAGGTGCTTAATAAATGTTTATTGATTACTGTTGATTGATGAGAGCAGAGATCATGTATATATTGCCTCAGTCTCATGACTTGTACAGTACTCTGCATAAAGTGGGTTGTGTTGTGTTCGTCCTTCCTGCCGAAGAAGACCATGCCATCAGAGAAATGATGACATGACTTGCATTTGACTTTGTTTTGAGTGAGGGAGGGCTGTGCAAGGTCACTAGACTCACTTCTCCTCCAGAGCCATCTGAATCCATATGACTTGAGGTGACCCAGGATGCACTGGGAGATCTTAGCCCCTTTAAGCTAAGGTCTATGCAGGTACTCACTTAGGGTGAGATAATGCCCATTCAGGTCATGGCCCCTTTAATGCAGTACCTTAAAAGAAAAAAAAAAAGTTTTGTTGATTTCATTCTCAGGCAATAGAGGTTGTATTTCAAGAAGATCCATTGCCTTCTCTTTCTGATTTCCATTTATAATTGGAGTCCCCATATGCTAATGTCCTGGAATCTGCAATGCTAATTGTATAACTCTACAAATAATTCAAGTTAGCTTTTTTTTTTTTGATCAATTATGTTTTCTTACTTTCCCCACATCTATTACTTTGATACTATAAACCTGAGGGTATTGCCTATTTTATATAGAAAAATACAATTAGCTAACCAATTATTGAAAGAAAGCTGTAATAATTGATATCAAAGCTGACACTGAGAAAAACTTAGCAGCTAGAAATGTTTTTTCTGGGCCTTTTCATCTTTAATTTTAATGTCCTGTACCCTATTTATTCCAAGGCTCACACGCTGCATTCTGACTGACCAAGACACTTCATTCCCTGGTTTTATTCAAATGGTTCCCCAACCCTTCTCCCTCACCTACATTTCCTATTAGGTAGAATTCCTCAGGAAACTATAGGCCCCTAGCTGCTTCACTTGAAAGAGATGACTTCATGAAAATTTTTTAATGGTTGAAAATGTATTACTCATTTGCCTCTTAACAAATGCTATTTCCTTAAATCAAGCATTATATGATGGTTTTTCAGACATCAGTAAAAGTCAAATAGAAACTATGTTGGGACAGTGGAGCCCCAAATGTGACAATGAATTAAGTCAGCTGGGCTTAATATTTCCAAATGGAAACTGTATGATTTTAATGTTTTTGTTAACGTTAACTCTCAAAGAAATCCAGCTTATGAATGTCATGGAGAATGATTGTAGAACAACTAAGACTATGAATCACCCCATCAGAATTAAAGCTGGTGGTGGTGAATGGAAAACTTTTCTCATCCTGTCTTGCCTGTGCCCAGCTCTGAACATGGGTCTATATTCTAGTATATCTCAAAATTTTCTAGTAGTCTGAGATAAGACTATCTAATGGAATATAGGATACATAAATGTTAATTTACATAACCGTTACATTTCTAGCAATACCTTAAAGATGGCTGACTCCTGGTAATATATTTAATTTTCATAAGACAATGAAATTTTTGAAAGCATTGCATTTTAACACATAGCCTCCACTTATTATCTTCATCATATCAACAATAATCAGAATTTTATTCTAGACATACTAGTTAATTCAAAAATCACAACCTGGGTATAATTATTCTGCTTACCAATCCATCTGCATCTTTGCTAGAATGAGTTCTCCTTGCATTCTTCAATTGAATATCATTAAGTTTTAAGAGGAGTCTATTTTTTTTTCTTTAAGAGAACAGCATATACTCATAAAGAAAAAAAATTTGTGGTTAATAACATGAACAGTAGAGGAAGTAGAAGCAGGTTCAATTGTTTCTTCATTTCTCATGTTAAATTTATAATTCATTACAGGCAGCTACTGTAAGATGAATAACAAAAATTCTATACATGTAAAATAAGACAAAAAACTCAAAATTCAGTAATGTAGGATATTTGCAGTTGGAAATGAAGTCCATCTATTTACAGATCCTGAAAATGGACAAGGAACTGGACCCAAAGCTGACTAGAAAGAAAAGTATCTAATTTTTTGTCTTTGTGAAAAATATTGTTATGATTTTAGTTATACTTAGCTTGTCTCTAAAACTAAACACCATCTTTTTGGAGAAAAAAATTCATTCACAGATATTTTATAGCCTCAAATCATCAAGCACCACACTAGATGGATCAGTGAACTGACCAAAGTGACACACAATGAGAAGGCATGGAGAGATTGTGATGTGACCTTTCGGAGGGTATATCCACATTACTGTGACCACAATTTCCTGACATAATGAAATAGTCACAAAGCTTTTAAAAGAAGAAACACATTCAGAAATTAGGTGGATGTATATAAATGGTAAATAACTTGAACATGGGCTTCATCGACATCTTCAGTCTTCCCTTGAGTTAACCATCACTTTATTGTCAGTAACTGCCATATGTTTCTGGGACTCTGTTGCTAACTTTCAAGGTACTAGTCTTGGATTGTAAGTCCTAGAAGTTCAGATATTCTTTGGAGGAGGTAGGAAGGTTTATTGCGGTCTGAGCTGGGACTACCACCATGTCAAACAGATCTCTGTCAGTTTAAGAACTTGAGCATTTTCTTCTCTGGATTCAGTGTTATCTCCTGAAGAGACCTCATAGGTAAACCAAGGTCTATGGTGTTAACATGCAATGCTGAAGAGCAGAAGGGTGGAATCTTATATAAGTCTCTAGGGGTGCTTCTCCTTATCAAAGAATATCAAGTTAATATCAGATTTATTCTGATAATGCTACTTCTCATACATTTAACTTGCAAAATTATTTTTAAAAACATATATTCTTTTGAATTGAAACAATGAAAGCGATATTGTTTTCCTATTTGGAATTTTCCTTTAAATGGGGCTTATCTTACATAACCATAAGAGTCTGCAATAATGGCCCTTCCCCCTACCCGAACTCCATTTCCTTTTACTGGTAGTTTGTAAAATAAAATAAAAAGTGTAATATATTTGATGCTTTCATTCAAAAGCATCATATTACTTGGATTATACAAACCAACATCTCCCTAAGAAGCATAATTTTACTTATTCATTTAGTCATTCATTCATTTATTTATTTTTTATTTAAGTAGATGTAATTATAAGGCAGGATCATTAGAAATATATCATATGCATACAAGGAATGCCCACAAAACAATTTCTCTGAACAACACAATTTGTCAATAATATTGCTAATCTCTTGTAACCAAGCTCTAGTTTAACTGTTAGTCAATCAACTCCCAGGCTTGCTCACTCTTGAATTCAGTTTGAATCTTTCTTCTCTTTTGTATTGTAAATTAAGTACCACAGCCTATAATGGATAAAGCAGGTGAATTGCATTCAGGAAGCTCTGAGTTCAGATCCTACCTCTGACACCATCTGTGAGATCTTGGGCAAATAACGTAACTTCTCTGGCCCTCAGTTTCCTCAGACATAAAATGAGGTCTGTGGTCCATTCTAGCTCTAAATCTATTGTTCTGTAACTCACCTAAAACTTAAACTAGCACTTAGGAGATTCCTACAAATGAATTAGTCCTTCTTCCTATGCTCCTTTCAAGTTATTAAGATGGGTGTTCTTTTCTTTTTTACTTTTATTACACCTAGTTTCTTCCTCTACCTCCAGATTTACCTCTAAATTCTGCTTGCAACTAACAACCTCAGGTGGCTTGGTATATCATCAAGTCTCTAAACATTTAGTCTGTAAGAGTATTCAAGAAGCCTTGCCCAACTCAGCCTTATTATAGTGTCAGGTTTCTGTAAAGGTCTATTTTAAACTTTTTTTCCTCCTGAATTTTGGTTGCCCAGGAGCATACCTTCCATTTATAACATTGTTGCTATGATACTAACCGCCTCTTGCAATGTTGCTTGACCTAAAGCGGAGTTTAAAAGAACCAATGTAAGATAGATATATATATATATATATATATATATATATATATATATATATATATATATATATATAGAGAGAGAGAGAGAGAGAGAGAGAGAGAGAGAGAGAGAGAGAGAGAGAGAGAGAGAGAGAGAGAGAGAGAGAATGGGAGGAATGAGGAGGTAACAGATGAGGAGGGAACAGGTAGGTCTCCCACTTAAACTTATGTTAACTTAGGAGAAACACTTCTCTTCTTTTGGGACCAAAGTTCTCATTTGTCATGGTTGTCCTTTACTTCTCTTTCCCTCCCTCCCTCTCTTTCTTTTAATTTAGAATAATGATTTCATTGTGATAGATTACAACGTGAGGAAATTCCTTCTACCCGTGTATATAAGCCTCTTTGCAATTTATATTCTGGGATCCTGAGAGAGTTTTATGAGTCACTGAGCAATTAAGTGAGTTGCCCAGGGTCACATAGGAAAGGAATAAATATTTATTATTTAGCTACTATGCTCCAGGCACTATTCTAAGAACTTTGCAAGTAGCTTGTATGATCCTCACAATAACCCTGGGAAAGAAGTTTCTTGTATCCCCTTTTTATAGTTGAAGAAACTGAGGCAGAACAAATTATAGTACTTGCCTGGGTTCACACAGCTAAGTGTCTGAGACATACTCATTTCAGTTCTTCTGATTCAATGCTCAGCAGTCTATCCTCTATGACACTCAGTTGCCTCTGTGAATTAAATGCTATTATTTTGCCTATTTTACAGTAAGAAATTGATGTAGACCAAGGTTTAGTGACTTTGCCAGGGCCACATAATCTGTATATTTCAGATTCAGGACATTGACCCAAGTCTTCCTGAGTTTGAGGTCCACTTCCTCAGTACTTTCCTATGATGCCTTTCAGTCTCTTTTGTCCAGATGAGAAGGAAAATCCCTGGTTTTTTCTAGTCTTAATTTTCTCAGTCCAATAAAGTCTCCACGCTCTAGCCATAATCACTACTTCTATCTAGTCCTTCCCCTTCCTTTTGCTTACTCTTTCTCTGGAATGTCACTATATATGGATTTTCTATGTCTGGAAATTTCTAGATTAGATATTTTGAGTTTCCTTACTGATTGACACTTCCACTCCTAAGATCTAAGAAGTCAGAAACAAAGGAGAACCAACTGAGCAGTATCTCATGTCCTCATTGTAAAATACTAAGCTCCTATATAAATGGAATTGACTCAAGAAAACCAAAAAACACTGCTGTTAAAATGTGCTCATTAAAAATAAAATAGATATTTTTAAAATGTGTTAAGTCCTAGAAATAGCTTCTCACAATAACATAACTAATTACCTCCTCTTTCTATGCCCTAAAGACCTTCCGTGGATATACCTGATGATGTCCCGGTTGGACCCACTCTTCCCTTTCCCCATCATTCTTTAGAGCTGTCACTACTGGCCCCAGTTTGAGTAAATGGGTGGGTGCTAAACCGATGATCTTCCTTTATCGCTTTTCCTTCTTCTTCCATGCTCCTTTAAGTGTCTCCAGTTAAATGATATCATCTCTCTTTAAATATGCCAAATACTATTGTCAGCCTACAGTCTATAGCCATCAGTAGTGATATGTTCTTCTAATTCTTCTGTGAAGTCCTTTAATCATTTCCTAACAATAGTGGATGCCAGCTATTTCTTAGATCCCTTCCAGTACTAACATTCTTTGATTCTATAACATGGCTCTCATAACTCAGATGATAAGATTTTACCATTTGTTGTATATTTATTTTCCTCACAACACTACAAGATGAAGAGGTTAAGTATCATTAGCCTCATTTTTCAAATAAGAAAAATGAAGCTCAAACAAGAACAGTTTATGGATATGTAATACATATTTATATGTGTGTACATATATAAACATACATGATGTATGTATATATATGGAATATAACTCAAAATAACCCTCTCCTATGCCATGCTGCCTTATCTTTAAATATAATCAACTATATCTGAACCTACACCAATCTAACTGGCCACAGAGTATTTCTGCACTGGAAATATATCCATATTTGGTGTTTGGGATGTCTAGGGATTAAACCTTGGCATCACATGGCCCATAGTGAGGCAGATAGGTTGTGCATTGAGTGGAGTCAGGAAGACCTAAGTTTAAATCTGACTTACGGTTCTTATTAGTTGTATGACTTTGGACAAGCCATTTAATCTCTGTCTCAGTTTCCTCAGTTGTAAAATGGGATGATAATTGTACAGGGAATCAAATAAGATAACACATTTGTACACAGTGCTTGACTGAGAGTAGGTACTATATACTATATAAATGCTAACTATTGGTATTAGCTAATTTTAAATAACACTGATTTGAATTTATGACAATATCTGGCTCTCTCCTACATTTTTATATTGAATTCTGTGTTTATGATTGTCCTTTCATTTATGTATATTGTGCCTTTAGGTTCCTCTTGTTCCCATTCATTTTTCATTCAATACAATGTAACCAGATTAATCTTCCTGAGATGAAACTTTCATTATTGTGCTTTCCTATTAAAAAAAACCCTGACACTCCCTCCCCTTGATATAGATCCACATTACCTGCAGGTTATAGTTTGAGCTTTTCATCTACTGTTCAAAATTCTTCAGAACCTGGCTCCAACCCACCTTTCTAAATCCATCTTATACTAAACAACAATTTAATTCTTTATACCAGTCAAATTATACTCTCATCGTTGTCCCTAAGCACTTGCTTACCTTTTCTTCACACGATTCTATGCCTTCCCCATCCCCAATATCCTTATTTCCTCTCTTCTGTTTATCTGAACTCTGCCCATACTTAATGGACCAGGTCAAATTTGCTTTAACCATGAATCTATACCTAACCACTACAGCCTGCTAGAGTGATTCCAGTTCTCTGAACTCTCATGGAAGCTACTGTATATTTATTGTTTATTACATATTCGTATGTATCACTAGTTATTTTAATGATTTATTTTGCCTGTCCAATGACTTTGAAATTTTCTTCTAAACAGGGGGTTTATTCTGAATTTCTTTCTTCCTTCAACAGCTGGTTGTGCACAATTCTATACAGAACATATACTTAATAATTAACGGAAAAATGACATTATAAGAGAAAATGCTAAAATATTACTAAAAATATCAAATGCATCGTCGTATCATTACTGTTGTCATCATTTTGTATAAAAGTGCTATAATCATATGATCATGGCTTTAGAGCTGGAAGGAAGCTTAGAATCCAATTCAATCATTTTACAGGTGAGGAAAATGAAGCCTAGAGAAGTTAAATGAGTTGCCTGTGGTCACAAAGGGAATAAAAAGACTTCCCATGTCAAATCCCAAAGCATTTATTTAGAGATTACTATGTACCAGGCACTTTGCCAAGCCCTAAGGATTCAAAGAAAGGTAAAAAACAGTCCCAGTTTCCATCTAGTGGAGGAGACAACATGGAAATCTATTTCCAAATAAGATTATGCACACACACACACACACACACACACACACACACACACACATATATATGTTATTTGTACATAGCATTTACATTCTCGAAGAGGACCAAAATGACATCACTATGATAAAATCAAGTTTCAATGCATCCAATTATTGGTCAGACCAACAGGAGCTTGGAATGCTCTATCTCAGATGGAGCACAAATAGTTCATGTGAACATTTGGGGTGGATACTCTAAATTTGCTCATCCTGAGTTTCCTTTGAGCTATTTTAATTCTGCTTTGTGAGCACAGCACCCTCTCTGATGTAGGCATATATCATGCTGAGCAGTCCTGTGCCAGTGTCTCCCATTTCACACAATCTATTCCAAAGTTCTTGAGAGAAACCTTGAGAATGTCCTTCTCTTGTTTCTTCTGACCACCATATAATTGCCTGCCCTGTGTGAGCTCTCAGTAAAATAATCTTTTTGGCAAGCACATGTTTTGCATTGGAACAACATGATCAATCCATCACAGTTGCACTCTCTGAAGCAGAGTTTGACTGCTTGGCGGTTTAGTTCCAGTAAGGACCTCAGTGTCTGGTACCTTATCCTGCCAGGTGATCTTCAGAATCTTCCTAAGACAATTCAAATGGAAGACTTATATGAACGGATACAAAGTAAAGTGAGCAGAAGCAGAAGAACATTGTAAACACTAAAAGCAATGTTGTAACAATGATCAACTGTGACAGATGGACCTACTCCAATCAAGACGATGATTCAAGACAATCCCAAAGAATCCTAATGGAAAAATGCTATCCACTTCAACAGAGAGAACTGATGACCTCTGAGGGCAGATTGAAACACAGTCTTTTAACTTTATTTTTCTTGCATTTTTGTGAGTTTTTGTAAAACATTACTAATATGGAAATGTATTTTGCATGACTTCCCACGTATAACTGATATATTATTCGCTTTCTCAATGGATGGGAAGGTTTGGGATAGAAGAAGAGAATTTAAACCTCAAAAATTTAAAAAATGGAACATTTAAGAAACTTTAAAATATAATTAGGAAATAATGAAATAAAAATATAATCAGAAAAGAGAATAATGACTATTATAAATTAATACATATTATAAAATTATTCAATTTTTAGAATTTATATAGTCCATTCTCCTCATTTGTGGTTAGTTCTGCTATATAGAGTCACCATGGACAATAAATTAGTGAATACTGAACTATTGTCCCAGGGGGAAATGTAAAATTAATTTACTGAGAGATTGCTCACAAAGTTTATTCAAGCACTTTCCAGAGAGGGCTCATGCACAGATTGACAAACTTTTCCTTTTTCTGGATGTATCATGTTGCTGATTCATTACCATAAAACTTACAGCCATTAGCAGCACCACTCTAAGTGAAGTTTTTCTAAAATGCATTTTCTCTGTTGGGCACATCACAGCCTTTTTGCTCTTAGGAACATTAGACAATGCTTTAACACAGGCCTGCACAGCATATGGCCTGTGGGTTGCTTGTGGCCTGTCAAAGGATTTCAGGTGGTCAGCAAAAAATGTAGGGTTGCCACTGTTCCTGCTCTCCTGTTTGTCATGTGATCTCTAGCAACCAACCATCATCAGTCTGTCTCTAGTATAAACTATCTAAGGCCTGAAGATATTTAACCTCTTTCAATTTTGACCCCTACCTACTGCACAGGTCTACTTTAACACTACACTTGTGGACCATTTTACACAGTAAAATCAACAACAAAAAGCACAAAAATATGAAAAATATGGCACTAATGGATTGCAAAAAGGACACCTATTTACAGTATGAGAACTTCAGAGTTTTGCCTTGTTTGACTTCAGCTGGGAACATGCACACCAAGCAACTCAAAATTTCCCCCATTCTGCGAATGTCTGTGAATGACTGCAAAAGATTTTGGATTGATTTTGCAGTCACAAACATGTATATACATACATACATACATACATATGTATATATATATATATATATGTATATTTAAATAAGTTAAGTCACAAATACAGAACTCATGAAAATGAATATCAACTATATTTGAATTTTCCACAAAATCGCCACTTCTAGTATTACATTAATTCATATAACAAAATGAAATGAAATACTGATGTCATATAACTTTTGATTTGAACCAGAAGATGATGATTATTTCACCCAATTACCTCATTTTTATGGAAGAGAAAATTGAGGCCAGACAGATTAAGTGATTTGCCCAAAGTCAAGGAGGGAGGTGGTAGCACACCTGAGAGTAGATCCAATCTCTCTTGGCTCTGGGGCTACTGCTCTTTCCACTTTACTTCATAGTTCATTTTTCAAAAGTCATTTGTAGAGCTATATATCCAGGTTAAATAAGGAAATGACTGAGGGGATGTGATATACTATGACTGAGAAACTGCCTCATGGTATTAAAGTATAGATCTTGCTCTGTTCCTTCAAGTAGAATGTAAGCACCTTGAAGGCAGGGATCATGTCTCAATGCAGATCTTCATTCCTGCTAATAGTCAATAGATCACTAAATATTAACTAGTGATAATTACAATATGGATGATGAAAATCAAGTATGGAATAAGCAGTATTTATTTGAGAATATCGGGGCATGGGTGAAGCAGTTTTGTGAGGTTTTTTTTTAGCAGCAATTAAATGAAGCATACAACTGAGCATTTACAGAAACATATGACAAATATTATGGCAGTGTACATTTTAATCTATCATATTTCTCAGTTATTTTCTTAATTTTAAATTGGGCTTTTAAAAATTCCTTCAAGCATAATACTTTGATATAAAACTTGATTACAGTGAAATATTATTCAAAGCTTAAAAGAGGTCACATTACATAATGCTTTTAAACACAGAACGTAAGTGAGGCAATGCATTGTAAGTTAAAAGACCTGTCACAACTCAAGAAAACGTAATTTGAGATTGCATTTTTAACACTTTTAAACCTCTACCTCTACCTCTCCTCCCTTTCCCTCTCACTCTACTCCTTCCCTCCCCTCCTTTACCCCATCTCTTGCCCCCCTTTCTCTCTCTATGTCTCTCTCTCCCTCCCTTCCTTCCTTCCTCCCTCATACATACATACACACACACACACACACACACACACCCCTACCCTATTTGTAATTTATAATTTTTATGTGTCAAAGCAAGCAGTGCCAGATATCAAGGAAAATGAATTATTAGAATAAAATGCAAACTATGGAACTGGAATCTGGAAACCCAAAAAAGGACTCTTTGATCTTCACTTCCTTGAGAAACAGTTCAGGGTCAATAATGGCAATTTTCTGAAAATGGCACTTTCTAAACAACAAAAAAGCATCCTATGTGATGTAAATGGTTTCCTCTCTGAGTCTTTATTCTTACAAATACACAAAATAAAATATACCTATTCTTCAATCTTTTTTATTTTTTTAAATATTACTATGAATTTATATAAAACAGTGTATCAAAAATATCTAATGGCGCATTTACTTAAACCACATTTTCCCACGTTCATAACTAAATTCATTTTAATAGCTATTGTGAATTAATTTTTAAAATGCCAATTTTCTAAATTCTGCTTGGGATTTCCCATTTATTCTTGCAATAAATATGCTTATTCCTCAATCGGCAAGTGGAAAAAAGGTATAAACAAATAGTTGTCAACAATAACCAAGTAAATTGTAAACTATTTTTAAAAAATGAAAAGTTTGTTCCATATTTCTACTAATAAAATAAATGACAATCAAAAATAAAAAAAAAACACTTTTCTGTTTTACCCCAAAATATAGTAAACTTCAAAGATGAACCAAATTGGGGGTAGTCAATATTTTGAGGGCTATAAGAAGAAAGTTTCATGAGATGCTATTGCTTCAACAACCAGGTTTTTTTTTTAGTTTTCAACAATCATTTCCACAAGATTTTGAATTTGAAATTTCTCCCCATCTCTCTCCTCCCCCCACCCCAAGACACCATGCATTCTGATTACCCCTTCCCCAGTCTGTCCTCCCTGCCATCACACCCTTTTCTTCCCTTACTACCATCTTGTCTCTTTTCTCATAGGGCAAGATAGATTTCTCTACCCCATTACATGTATTTCTTATTTCCCATCCAACAACCATTCTAAAGAGTACTTTACAACTTTGTTAAGCAGCCAAAGTCTCCACACATTTTGGGCAAGAAATCCCACTGATGGGTATAGCCCAAAGATAGGAAAAACTGTCTGTACTCCTGAAAGAATAGCCTCTGATTCTGTAGGAATATCTCAGCAAATTACTCATTTTAGCAATAAATATAGTTTTATTTTAAAAAAGGAATTCATAAAAACAAAACATCAAAAATATATGTGAAAACAACAATATGAAATGTTTCAAATGACTAATAATTAGAAAAATACTAATTAGATCTTCTATGAACTTTCACCTCATACCCTATCAGATTGGCAAAGATGACAAAAAAGGAAAATGACAAATGTTAGAATGACTGCAGGAAAGCATACACTATTAATTCAGTATTGCATTATAACAAAGTATTGCTGTTACAGTGAATTGGTTCAGCCATTCTGGGAAGCAATCTGGAATAATTACTTACCAGGCACTAAAGTCTATATACCCCTTAACCCCAATATGCCATTGTGACATCACAATTTTACGAAAAAAAAATCCATACAGACAAAAATATGTACAGTGACTTTTCTTATAGTTGTTTCAAACTTAAAAGCAAAGGGCAGAGGTATTAATTATGGAAAAGCTGAAAAAATATTATATTAATATAATGGAATACTATTGTTTCTTAAGATATGAAAAAAAAAAAGGATGGGTTACAGGAACCTGGAAATCCTACATGAACTAATGCAGAGTACAGTGAGTAGACAGACCTTGGAGAATAATATTGTAGAATAACACTTTTTAAAAGAAAAACAATCAAAAAACTTACGAGTACTAAGATTCTTTCAAGGACTCTTCTGGCTTTTGTCTACATGATTTTGTTCGAATTTAGCAAGAATGAATATTGACTGATGTCATCACTAAAGATGCACATAAAATGAATGAGTGGGCCCACAGACAAAATTATTCTTCACCAGAAATTATGCAGTGAATATCGTTATAGTTCCTTCTTTCTCACTCCATTTTCAAATGTGATAAAGAAATACTTGCCATTTTCAGAGTAGATCATGACTGATCCATACCTCATGCTCATAATCAACAACACAGCCCAAAGAATGATTGAACATATGTGGACTCAATTCTATCATTTAAAAAAAAATTCTGTTGAATAAATGAATGAAGTGCTAAAAACAAAGGACTGCTCTTGGATCCTCATTAGATAGATCACAAAAGCACCAATTGACCAGCCCAAAATTGGACAAAACCTAAGAAACCTAACGAAAACATCACCAGGGATGCAATATGGTAGAGCAGAGGGAGAACTGGGATTTGGGGGAAAGAAAAAGGTTCAAATCTTGACTGTCTTCATCATTGTAGGTAAGACATCTTTCTGAGCCTGTTTATCTCTAAAATGAAATGTATCTGATAAAATTGTTTTGAAGAATTACTTAGGAACATAGAGTCAGAGACTACCAAAAAAAAAGCCTCACCATTAATTTAATATATCCCTGTCATTTTATGGAAGTGAAAACTGAGGTCTTTTGTGATCATACAACTTGCACATTATAAACCATAGAAGCACTAAGTGAATGTATTATTTTTGTTATTTTTGTTACAGATTACAAATGTTATTGACTTAGCAATCAAATTCTTCTTTTGGCAGAGGTTTTATTATAGTTAAATGATAGGTCCCAGATATCAAGGGGTTTTTCCCTCCCTTTTCAGAGTTCTCCTTACTTAAATACAACAGAATTTAATATAAAATCAAACACTTGATCAAAAGTAAGTGCTAACCAGTATGCTCTGTCTGTTCCTTTCCTATATGTGAGAATGTCTAAGTTAATTGAGATTAATGGGAAAAGAAGTGGAGGGCAAGATAAGCAATAGTTAAGGAAAGAACTGAGAAAAATAAAAAAGACAACAGAAGAAATAACTTCTGTTCATTTGCTCATAAAACTAAGTTTTCAAATCAAACACATCAATGCAAAGCAAAACCTTTTGCCTTGTAAGTAAATCTCACTTTGGTCTCTTCAAGAATCAAAGAGAATTCTGTTCAGTTTTCAAATCTTGTGGTAGTGAGGAAGAGACAGAGATAAAGGTATTTATGATCAAAGAACTTTAAGCTAGAAGGGGCATTAGAACTCATCTAGTCAAACTACACTCATTTATGTATGACCCAAAGTTATGTAATGTCTTCCTCCATTAGCATGTGATAAACTACTGATAAGTAGAGCTGGGATTAGGACCTCTGTCTCCATTACAATTTCAGGGCTCTGACCACCAATCACTATGGCCTCCTGGTGTACATTATTCTACATTATACCTGCTAGATGCTCAATTCGTGAACCAAATTTACAAAGGTAAGGTATCAAGTATTCAAGAATCATAATACATAGCCATCCAGAAATAAAAAGTCTCTTGCCCAAAGCTGCTACTGAACATTTATTCTGGTTCCTGGAGTGTGGATAACAGCTGCCAAATGGAAAATTTAAACAGTTCACCAACAAGCACTGCATCTATAGCTATGAGGTAGATTTTCATGAAATATGCTAATGAATTTGGGAACTTTAAATTATTTCACTGTTATGTCACCATAATGACAATGGAGGACATTTTTTAATGTTTTATATACATAAACACAAATAGGTACATACATATACATATATGTACACATATTTGTGTTTGTATGTGTGTATTTATATAGTTATGCCCATACATTTCTTTTAAAGAAAATTATCTCTTTTAATAGAATTTTCTTTATTGTTCTAAATATTATTTTTAAAATATTAATTTAATAATCATCAACAAAACCTACACATTTCGATATTAAAAAACAAAATGAAAAGAGAACAGAATAAGAGACTTTGAACATCTTTTAGGTAAAATATATTATTGTAAAGCAGGCCTGCATAACATATGGCCCACAGGCTGCTTCCGGCTTGCCAGAGGATTTCAGGCAGCACATGAAAAATGTAGAGGGTATTGAAAGAAAATAAAGATGTTATGAGTGCTTTGGTCATTTCCCCACTAACAAGCCTTCCACTAGTCTATTGTACCAGTCATGTAACTTCACACATGGATTATCACTGACCTTTTTGCCACATGACCACAACCAGCTTTTATCAGTCTGTTTCTAGTTAGAGAAAAGTGAGAGTTTTAGCTTTTCTCTGTGCTTTTGGTTGTTACTGGAGTTGAACGGGGAAAAAGTTAGTGCCACCATGTTCCAACACAGCGGATGCTGGCTATGCAAAGAGCTGCAACGAGATGAGAGCTTCTTCCCCTCCCTTGCCATGTCGCTGCCCTCCAAGTTTGATGGGCATCTGGTGCTTTCTTCAAGCTCAGACACTCATTTCAGGATTTCTTTGCATGTGAGCAGACTCTGTGGAGATTATTTTTCTTCTAATATTAAAGTTTTTGGGGTGACTTTATAAAATGGGTGACAAAAGGAAAGGGAAGATGAAATCAGATCATGGAGCATTTAATCCAGAGTGGACAAATAAATACTTGTTTACGTACACTAGAGACAAAATATTGTGCCTTGTTTGCCAAGAAGTAATAGTCATTCTGAAGGAGTTCAATCATTACCATAATTTTGAATCAAAACATCCTGACCTAAGCAAATTGGACAAATGAAAAACAAATTAAAGTGCCCAAATTTTTCAGGGGGGAACAATGGTTTTTCAAGAAAGCAAACTCAGAAATTGAGGCCTCTTAAATTTAGTTTTCAGATTTCTAAAGAAATTGCTGCTTCTGGGAAGTCTTTTACTGAAGATGGCTTCATAAAGAAGTGTTTGCTAATTACAGTTTCTGGATTATGCCCTGATTTTTTTAAAGTGTTTTTTTGAGAAATAGTTTAAGCATTAATTATACTTTTATTTGGAAAGTGAGCCACTAAAAACCTATATGCAGCCCAAAGAAGTTCAGTCTATTTTAATTTTAGCCCCTAACTACTACCAAGTTGCATAGGTCTGTTTCAAAGTATGCATTACATTTTACAAGGTAGCAATAAAATTGCCCTTTTTACATCCTCTTCTGAACTTATTTTATCCTAAGCATTTTTTTGAGGCAACTGGGGACAAGTGACTTTCCTAGGGTCATACAGCTAGTAAGTATTCAAAGTCAGAATTGAACTCAGGTCTTCCTGACTTCAGGAATGGTGCTCTATGCACTGTCACCCAGCTGTTCTATATTCTAAGTATTTTTAAAATATTTTATTGTCGCTCTTTTCTTTCTTTAAAAAAATACATATGGATCACTAGCCATTGACTCTATTTTTGTGAGTGGTATTACTATTCTGGATTCTGCTGTTGCACGCTAAGTTAAAAACATCCAGGGTTACACAACAAAAATGCAGAATGGAATGATGGGAAACATATATGATCTGGAGTCAAGACGATCAGGATCTAGGCCTGACTCTGCTTACATGCCTGCATAGTTTGCTGAACCTCAGTTTTCTCATCTGAAAATGAAGAGATTGGATTACATCAGTTTTCCAACCCCAAATATACTATGGACTGGTAAAATAACTAAATATTCTGCTGCAAAATATACTGAATTTTATACCTCAGGAGTTGAAATCAAGAGAAACAAGAGTCAGGAGGGGAGACGCAGAGCTGCTACAAGAGAGAGAGAAGGAGCTAGGCGGTGTGTAGGGGTAGGGGTTGGGAGATAATTTTATGAGATTGAAATAAGGCAATAAAAATTTTGTACACCAGATTTTTTAATAGCATAAATCCCTGTGAACCCACAGACTAGAAGTTAGAAAATAGCTCTGCTAAAAAATTAAAATTAACTGGAGAAGGCAACATGAGTAGATAGAAGAGTGAAGGTACGTTGTTCCAAAGCATGATCATGCCATTGTCCAGTGGTCTGTGTAGAAAACTATAATAATTTAATTACTTTTGTAATAGGTAGAAGATAACAAATCTTCTGACAACTATGGAAATTCTGCTTGATATTATGGAGATTTTATTTTCTAAACTGTGGGAGCAGTTTGACCACAGGTGATGTAACTTAATGGGCTATGCCCTAAGGACAGTACCATAAATAAAAGACAGTCCTCTGTTTCTCACCTCTGTTAATCTTGGATAACCTTTATTTGGGGCAGAGGAATATCTCAGGTTAACTTTCTGCTACCAAAAGCCATGATAAATGGGCAGGTAAGTTTTTGTAGGTGTGTACCTGGGGAATAAGGTGTTAAATACTAATGCCAGAAGCTGGTGGAGTATTAAATGAATAGGATAAGAAAGGAAAAGGTGACATATGTGTTTTGGGTACCATTAACACTAGTTTTTCAATATGTGTGTGACTTTATTAACACAAAAAGAAATGGAAATAGGATGGGAATATCAATTACACCCATGGTTGAGAGAAAAGACCATGAATTTTTATTATGAAACATTGTTAGAGAGATCAAAAAATTAGGATATCAGGACTTTATAAATTATCTAATCCCACACTCATTTCAGAGATGCAGAAAATTTGCTCAAAGAGGAAGGGGATGCTCAAAATCACACAGGTGGAAGCAGAATTCAAACTCAGATCATATGATTTGTAACCTAGTATTTTTTTTTACTACATTATGCTGTCCCTACTTTCATATTTTTCTATTGGTTTTGGTCCATTACATACCCTAGCTTGGTATTCTCTTTTATTTTTTTCTCTTGACTTTTCCTTCATGAAACCTGGATCTTAAAGGTCATCAGTGACTCCAGAAGTATATTAGAAAGTGGGAGTGAGTAGAATGAGCTGGAAGAGTTGGGAAACATTAGCAGACCACTGCATACAATTCTGTACCTAACCCATGACTGGGGCTCCTTGCTTCAGTAGCCTAAGGTAGAGCTACATTCTTAAGCCTCTCATTTCTAACACAGTTTTGCTTCTTCCTTCCGACTTTGCTCCAATGCCAGAGACTAAGGGCATTTTCAAATGACTAATTGAGGGATCAGAAGAAATCTTGGCAAACATTTTCAAAGCAACGATGCCCACAGCTAGTCCCACCACCTGTACTTGGCCCCTAGCTGAACCCATACTAGCTCTCAGCACAGACCACCTGGTGGCTCCAAAATGGTGAATTATCATATTGGGCTTGGGTGATCAGTAAGCTTTGCCAGCTGGGCGAATAACAACTACTGAAAAATGCATACTGCAGAAGAGTGATTTAAAAAGAAAAAAAAAACACCTTGTAGAAGAAGTTCATATAAGCATGTTCAACACATTTAAAGGCTTTTATTCTTATTTCACTTTTCACTTTCATTTGCATATTTAATTTTCTTTGGAAAATGCCACAGATTCAATGCACTACCAAAATATCAGCCACAAATGCACATCGCACGTGCCCTGCTTCCTCTGCTGCTTCTGTTCACCAAGCCCTACAGCTCACCCCCTAGTAGCATCTGTTTATATTCTAGAAAGGCAAGAACAGAGAAGCTAATTTTCTCATACAAAAGAAGTGTAGGTGAAAATGATAACTAATTCTAGCAGCATGAAGAATGATCAGATCTCAGTGAACACAGTGCCTTGGTAAATCAAGACAAAGCCATTAAAATTATTGTTAAAAATTCATTCGAGCAACAAATCTTTAGACACATTCATTGCATTAGCCTCTGGGTGCTTGTACAATCTAATATATAAAGCCATAACAGAAAAGAGGTATGAATTTTAGATTATAAAATGTGCTCTTCTATATTATGTGCTTATTGAATTGATTAAAAATTGCATATATTGTGCAGAACATAGCCTGAAAATAAAGTATATCCCTGTAGATATCATATACCTAATCCCTTATTTGTAGATTTAAAAAAAACGAAACTTGTACATAGTCTTGAGATACAATACATTCCAGATTTAAGCAACTTTCCTAATTCTGGGAGATTAAAAAGCTGTATTACTGTGTAGTGTAATAGAAAGAGTCATAAGTCCACCAAGGTTGGAATCAAAGAATCATCTCTTGACTACCTGCATAACCATGAGTAAGTCACATCTCTTTGAATCTCAGTCTCCCCATCAATAAAGAAGGGATAATAATATGTTTATTGCTATTTCACAAAGTTGTTGTTAGAAAAATGCTTTGTGAAACTTAAAGTGCAGTATAATTCTCAATGTAGTAGATGTGTTTATAGCTGTTGTCTTAGCAGTAGCAAAAGTAGTACTAATAGTAGTAGTAGTAGTAGTAGTAGTAGCAGCAGCAGCAGTAGTAGTAGTAGTAGTAGTAGTAGTAGTAGTAGTAATAGTAGTAGTAGTAGTAGTAATAGCTAACATTTATATTACACTTACTATATGTCAGACACTGTGTTAAATGGCTTATAAATTATTATCTCATTTGATCCTCATAACCACCCTGGGAGGTAGGGGTTATTATTATCTCCATTTTACAGATGAAGAATCTGAGACAGAGGTTACGTAATTTGCCTAGGATCATACACAACACTGTATTCTCCTACAGTAATAGTATTAGTTAGAGTTGTAGTGATAGCAGCAGCAGTAGAGACTGTTGTTTTGTCCTTTATCCTTAAAGAGGAACATGTGATACCATGACATACAAATGAATTCAATTTAAGTGAGGGAGGTA